>NW_009259313.1:733971-734601 GCF_000687185.1 Egretta garzetta | reverse complement strand
CTGCAGCGTGGTGGTGTGCGGCAGCTGTAACATCCCATTCTTCATCTCTAATTCCCAGCTTGCTAACCTTCAGCTTTGCTAAAGGATGAACAGCGGGTGGTTCTTATGTTTATTCTCAGCATAGATAGTGGCATATTTGGAGAGAGCTTTGCAGAGGTTATTTTTTGTGGAACACGCCCCCCCCCCCATTAATCCTTGGGTGTGAGGAGTTTTTTTTTTAAACAGGTGGGCTTAATAGGGTAAAGAACCTGCTTGGAGGAGTGCAGGCAGGGAGCAAGGGATTGCCATTCACCCACACCGTCGCTTCACCAGCAGCGCATGTGATGATCCTGTGTTTAGGACATGGACTTTTTGAAGCATTGAACAATGCAAAATAAATGGGTTTGGAGAAGCTCCTGTACAAGGGTGTACCTTTACAGGGATATCTAGAAACGCAAAATATGTGCATAAAATAACACCAATCGAGTCAATACTGTTCTACTCGGGTTGTCCTTTCTAGTGTGAAAGGAAGCATCTCTGCTAATTTAGGCAGGATTCAGGATGACTGCAAATGTCTAAACTGGAGCGATGTTGCCATGAGGTCATGGAAGACTAGAATGACGTACCTCTTCAGGAAACCCCTTTAGGTAG
>NW_009259313.1:726094-733601 GCF_000687185.1 Egretta garzetta | reverse complement strand
AGTTGCTGGAAGAGTTGGAGTAAACAATGCTTTCAAAACGCAAACTGGAGGATTTTTTTATAGTGGCTTTTGTCCCTGTGTGGGATTTTTCACAATAGGGAACGATCACATTTGCAATCCCCGTAAGGTCAAATACCTCTGACCTGCATGGAGCTGTTGCTAAGAAGCAGACTTTATTACAGTAGGCTGTTTAAGACAACACTTCACAATTTCCCTGACTAACTTAGATGTGCATTTAAGGTAGTCTTCTAAATTAATATTTTCAGCTTAAAATACATGCTGCTGTGTTAGGTTAGTCACCTTTTTTCCTTAACTCGCATGACAAGTACTAGAATGATTTCCTTCAGCTTACGTTGTTTGAGATGGTATTTTGAGGCTAATTGCAGAGCTTAATAAACACCTGCCTTAGCTGAAAGACTAATCAAACTGAAAAAAATCCTCCTAATAATTTCAGGAGATTAAAAGTCAAACTGTATTTCAACTGCAATGCTACTGTCAACCCATTTATTGTCACTATTTTGAATAAAACTCAGTTTTCTTTTTTGTGGCTCTTTCTCTGTCTTCTAGTAACTTTTATTTCTAGATAACTTCATCCTTTTTAACTTTTGTTTATAAATTAAGTCGTTTTCTTCTTTTTCTGTCCTTTAAAATTAATCTTTTCAACTTCTCCCATTATCGTCCAGCTGTTCTCTCTTTTTTTAATTCCTGTCTGGTTTTAGGCCCTTCAATAAGGACTAGGTCAGGCAATTAGATTTTTATGGGGTAACTGTGTAGAATCTCATTTAAATCCGGTTCATTCATGTAGCTATTGGAGGAATGGAGTAGCAGAGAAAGAGTTAAAAGAAAGGTGGGGGGTATTTTCTTTCTGACCTTTCTTTCTCATTTTGTGTCTCTGACACTGGGCTCTCCTTCACATGAAATATTTTTGCTGCCTACTCTGATACCTCTTAGCAGCGGTATAATACGCTTGGCTTGGATCTTCTCAGTTCTACCTCTCACTTGGCAAGCCAAGGGAAGCACTAAATGTACTGAAGTTGTCTGGTTTGTAGCTTAGGCAAACCATGAGATAGCATTGACTTGATTTAGCTGTGGAAGATTAGTCTTGCAGTCATAAAAGCCAGATATCTCCTTTTCTTGAACCTCCCTGTGTTCCTTTCAGAAGTACAGAAACCCTTCTAACTGAATGAAAGTTAACCCCTCTGTTGCCTGTAAAAATAAGTAATTTTTAAACTCAGATAGTGGACTCTCGGTTGGTTTTGAGTGGATTATTCCAGTTGTGGATTAATTGTGCCACAGATGCAGGCACACCTGAGCTGATTTCATGCAGAGTCAGTTTGGATCTGTCAGGGCTTATTAGCTCAGGCTCGGTATCACTTTAATAAGCTATTTGGCCTCTAGGGCCAGTATATGTTCTTTTGCACGGTGCAAAGCCTGAGCTAATAAACCCCAGACCCATGCTGGCTCTTCCCAGAGCCAACTTCCATTTGTCTGCATCATGCTTCCAGAACCAGCGTGCTGAGGGCCAGCTCTGATCAGCGAGGCTTATTAGCTCAGGTGTAATCCTGGGCTGGAACAAGCACCATGTGTTTCTGCTCTGCTGCACCTGTGTGAATAAGCCTGCAATGTAACCCACAGGGAGAGGGGTCGAAGGGAAGATGTGTGTTCTTGCAGCCCAGGCTTTGTTAATCCTCCCCTTTCTCTTGCGTGGTGGTGTTTGCTAGCCCTACTTTCTCACGCATGGGGCTATGGCTGGGGCTGCCATCCCCTTGGGTGACTTGTGTCCCACGCGGGTGGCAGTCTGGCTGGGAGCAGTGGCAGCTGCATCGCATTTCCCTCGGTAGCCGCAACAGGGGGTATTTGAAATGTTTCTGTGCAGGTCAGAGGGCAGCATCTGTATGGAGGAGGCAAGTGGACTTTTCAAGTCCTTTTTTTAAATGTTAGTTTGAAGCCGAAATGCCTGTTGTGTTTACAGTATTTGTGTTCTCTTGGAAGCCTTACTGTGTGTCCTCAGAAGGCGAGTTTCTGTTTTCCTGTTACCCACCTGTGCCAGAAGGTCTACCACATCTGATTTTAGGCATAGAGGTGTTCCCCCTCTGTGCCTAATACTTAAGCTTTACATTGTAACATTTTATTTTAAGAACTTCTTTTTCAAACTTGGTGTGACTTTTGCTTATGGAGAACTGCATCGTTCTAATTAAAAAGATGAAATCATAAAGCTCAGCATTAAAAGTATTCAGAATTGCTTTATGTTGGGAGAATGTTGTCTAACAGTCAAAACTGACCTTTTTGAAGTGTTCAGAACATCCACCTTCAGGTAAAGACAAAGGTGGGAAAAATTCTACCACAGCAAACACCTTGGAAAGTTATAAGCACGTGAAAGGGTTTATGACAAAGATTGTCTTCCAGTCATAGTTATCATAGGTTATAATCTGTATAAGTGCAATAAGATACCACCAAGGCTGGAGACATCATGTTTTGTTAGTACTTGTTGCATTACCAGAGCATTAAACAAACATTAATTAGCTCTATAACATGGCTGTAAGGCAAATAAAACCTAGAGTGTGGGGGTTTTGTTATTTATTTCATTTATAGAAATTGAGCCATAGGTTAAATACGGCCTTGGACAAGTTGTAACAACTGACTGGAAGGCCTGAGCTGGAAATTAGGAGTTCCTGCTTCTTAACTGCATGTTTATCCTATGGAAACCTGTTGTTTCCTACTTTGTTACTTGCTACTAAATTTCTATTAATTAATACTACTTCCTACAAAATAGGCTTTTCTGTTTGTTCTCATTTTGTTTTCTTTTTCTTAATGATTTCAAGGAGCTGTCTTTCATGTTGGGAAGTCAAGAAAGAAATTACCTATTGTATGCAGAATCTGATATCTTAAAAAAAAAAAAAATTAACAACCACATTATTGTAACAGTAGACCCCTTCTAAAATGTATAACAATGTTTTTTCTGGAGTATTAGTCTAAATTGTTTGCGAGTGTTCTTAATGTAAACTGGATAGTTTAAAAAATAGCATCGCCTGGAGGAATTCTAATTTTCACTAACATGATGAAAAATAACAAATGCTAGTGGGAAGGAGAGTGTTGGTTGTTAATGGTGTGCTGAAGGTCGAGCTCCATATTGCAGCGGGGGAGGGAAGGCTTTTTTTTTAGGTGAGGAAGTAGATTTTGCAAGATTGCGCTTAGAGTAAATTTCTTATAGGGAGAGGTGTTACTGTCTGTGTAGATGTAGAACCCATGTACACAGTCCTTGTCAATTAAGAGAAAAAGGATCTTGTGTCTTTGTCAGCTGAAGGTGTTGTATGTGTGCATGCGCGTATTCCATGCATGAGCGTGAGGAGAGGATTTTGGATTTGGAACTGGACTAGATTCTTTTGAGTTTGGTCATGAAGCTTTATCCTGTCTGTCGCGTGCTCAGGCACCTTGGAAAGGTTATTAGAAAATAAGACTTAGTCTGTCGTCTTTTTTGTATTAAAATATTATCTTGCTTATTCTCTTCTCTTTTGAAAGACTTTCTGACTCAACGTTAAATAAATGCGCTATAGACAAAAAGGTTTAATTTGTTTTTCAGAATTAGAAAATATACAACAGTAGAGTCATCCTGCTGGGCAAGAAGGAGACTAGAAATTTGTCTTAATACTTGCCCAGAGGAAACCCCTTTTGTTCAGTTTCCAAAACTGCATGGCCTCTGCTTGTGTAGTGCTATTCAGTTTGAGCCATCTGATCCCTAAACCTACAGAGCTATACTTCTCGCTGTTGCTGAGTTAGCATGCTACAGCTCTGTGTGTCCTTCAGGACGAGGGCATGTCACAATGTGGCCAGTAGTTCTAGACCCCCAGTTGTCCAAGACCTGGATGGAGCACACCCTAGGTTGCTTCTGTGAGTCTAGCTTGTGCTCCTTAATTTTCTTGGGGAAGGTGAAGGAAAGGTTACATGCTTAGGTTTTGTTCTGATATTGGTTTAGGATCCAGACTTGGAAACTTAGAAGCATACATCGGTCCTCCTGTTTAGGTATAAAACTGTACCACTAAATATTTTTAATATTGATTGCTCTGAATCTACTTTCTCTGTCTTCAGTTCAGCTCTTGGAAATGGTGGTATCCAGGAGAGCTGTACTTCTCATCACTGGAACTGAGTACTTCAGATGTTTGCAGCTGTGCTTCATGGAGGTTTTCTGGTCATAAATGGTTCCTGAGGCTTGCGCTTAATCAGTTTTGTGGCTTTGAGTTTTACCAAGTTCTGTTTATTTATATTGTGTATACAAAGCCAAACTATAACATACTCTTCCCAAATGTTGTTTTTTCCCATTCTAAGACGTCATCTCAGTAAAAGCAGTATCAATCTCCTTCAAATTATGTCTAAATCAAAATTAAATGTCTCAGTTTTAAAGAGACATAACTACTTTGACCTCATGTAACTGACCTATACATTAGTCCTTTTTAATCTATTCTTTGATGTTGTTTTTAAACACTTCAAAATTGAAAAACTGAAAGCCATTACTTGAGTAGCTTGGTTTTGCCTCTGCTGTGCTTGCTACTGTAATATGTAAATAAAACTTTTGAATTTCATACACAAGGAATTGATTCGCTTTTACAGTGGGAAAGCTCGTTAGCCTCCTGCAGTGGTAGTTCCTACTCTGCTTTCTTTTTGCTTACTGTCCTTGGGAAGGGGGAAGAACGAGAAGATCCAGATTCTTGTGATCTTTGGCTTTGTCTACGTTAGCAAGCAGCATGGACTAATGGGAGCAGATCTATAGACTAAAGCCTTTGGTATGTGTGTTTCAGGACTTAGTCTTTTATTTTGGACTAGGTGTAGTATGGTCTCGTAGAATGAATGCTGATAATAGGCTGAAATACGTTAGGTGCATTCTTGGAGTGTCCTGTTTTGGGTTTAGGGTTGTTGTTTTTCTTTTTTTTTTTCTCCTCTCTCCATCTAAAAGAAATACAATGCATGTGCCTTAAGATGTCCCTACAACATGAACCAAACCCTGGTGAGTGCCATTGATAAGATTTGCTTCAAATGAGAATCCTGACCCAAGCTAAAGCAGTAATGCAAACTTTGAGCGGTGTCTGTCTCCGGGTCATGGATGGTAGCCAGCCTCCCTCCCACGAGAGGAGGCAGTAAGAGCTGTGAGAAGACAGGGAGCTGTTAGCTGCTCCCTGCTGTACAGACGTGACCATGCCATGTGCTTGTTGCCACATTTCGGTGAGGAAACTTAAGTCCACAATTAGTATGAGGTGAAATCTACCCAGCCTTTTCTTTGGGAGACATTTGGGGCTTCACTGGAAACAAGTAAGGTTATAATGATACATAGTCTCTATTTCATACAAATACTATGGGTGTGTATAGATTTAAAACAAAACAACCACAAGACCCTTAAAAGAAAATTCTCAAGATATTGTGCTCCTGCACTGAAGCAGATGACTGATAGTGAACTCATTCAGCTCATTGCTGCAGTTAGTGATAACAAAAGAAGCAGGAAAAAGCAGCAGGACACGTAGTTAAGTTTTGGTATATCAACAGTGGATAAAAGGTCCTGAATAATTTGCTGTTAATATAGTATCAGAAGGAGCCCAGAAAACTGGTTTTTTATCTTTTTTCCATTTCAGGTTTGTTGGCTATTTGTTTTCACTGTGTGACTTGGAAATGGTGTAGAAAGCTGTGTAGGTGCTGGAGGGAGCTGTGGTTCATCCAACCATTGTGCAGGGTTCTTCTGGTTCTGCATGTGTACAGGAACAAAATGACATGTTGACAGTGAAGTGATGCTTACAATATTAGTCTCGCACCTCTTTTTTTGAATGGCTGCTCTTCTTGAGCGTGGAGAAGGGAAGAGCTGGAAGCGGCTGTGCGTGCGGGATCAGCAAGCCTCTCGGCCTTTGGGAAAGTGGGGCTGTTGTGAGGGGTGGGGTTCTGCACTCTGCGGGGCCTCGAGAAGAAGTTGAGCGCAGCATGATACCCTTCTTTGCAGTCTCCCACGTGAAGGGCTGCTTGTGCCAACCGACCCTGCCTTAAAGCAAGCTTGGATTGCCTGGGAGCTGCAGGGTTAGTGGAGGGTGGATGAAGAGGGGCACACACTTCCCTCAACTGTCTCCTTGTTCAAATACCGCAGTACTGCGTGCTAGAAGATTATGGGTGGTTCAGGTTGTCAAGTGAGTCTGTGTCCTGTAACTAACGTGGGCTGATACTGTGTTGTGTTTGAAGTTTTTGCTTTAGGTATTTTGTCCTGCCTTTAAAAGTACCAGTACTTGGCTTGCGTAGCTTAATTTATTCCTAGAAAACCGATCCTCTCCATTGACTACAGAAAGAAAGCAAAGCTTTATCATCTTTCCACATTTCTGACTGCACACAGAAGGGGAACAAGGATTTTGCATGTTAGCAAGGCAAGATGTTCATTTAAATAGAGAGCTAAAAATAGTTCTGCTTGACCGTGTCCTTTTTTTGTGAAATGCAGATAGTAATCCCTGCATAAACCTAGAGTTCTGGAGAGTTGCTTCCTGATAAAGGGGGATTGTTTTGTGTCCTATGGCAAGATTTGGGTTTTCGTAATTCAAATCAGTTTTTTTATTATCTCTAGATGGCAGTTTAGGCCTGGATTTTCAGAGAAGCTCAGCTAAAGGGTGAACTCTTATTGAGAGTTGGTTGGATTTAGGAAAAACTTTATTGGTCTTAGCATTTTAATTACTCTATTATGATTAATAGTCTTTTCTCTGGTCTTTCTTTTTTGTAATGCTTCAGTTGTCCGAATCCTGCATCCACTTAAAAATTTTCAATTGTCTCTCTACTGAGTTTCTTTCAGTTTGTTCGGTTTCCTGCGTATTTCTTAAGTATTTAGTAACAAAATGAATAAGCACTGTTACGAGAGAGGTTAAGAGAATTAAAAGGGCTACAGGCTGGAGCATTAACCACTCCAGCAAGCAAGAACAGCGTGTAACGTGTGAATCTGCTAGTTTCCTTGGCTTAGTCCTTTCTATAGTGAATGATTTTTTTTTTTTTGATACTGAAATGATGGGAGGATCTATAGCATGTGAAATGTTTGTACTGTCAGAATTAAATATTTTAAAATGTCTCCCAGATTGTAGTCTATGTGAACTCCAGTAAATACATTAATGAAAATGCCAAGTATCAAACAGCATGTTATATTCTTATGACTGATAAAATAATGTGTCCTTTTGCTGAAGTTAGGTTTTTGAATTATTTAAGTATAGCTGCTATTAAATTTGATAAAACTCAGCATTTAGAGATAATTCTATGAAGATACATAGAAAATAATAAAGTACATTATGTTGTCATTAGGTTAGGAGAGAAACTCTGATTTTTGTTTGTTCTAATAAAAGAAATATGTATGCCAAAAGCATTGTTTTTTTGTTTTCCTCCTTTCGTGGAGGTCATGTTTACGTAGCCATCCACACCAGTGTGGGAATGCATCAGATGTTTTGAAGTGGACCAGTGAAGAATTCCAACAGTGACGCGTGTTTTTATTTGAAGTATATTTAGGGAA
>NW_009259313.1:723988-726043 GCF_000687185.1 Egretta garzetta | reverse complement strand
ACAGAGATGGTCGTAATACTTCCTCCATTAGTAGTGGAAAGTGTTTTCTGCAGCTATTGACGTTTCTTCTGATTATTTAAGTAATTTCAACTTTTTCTATAGAATGGTCTTACATAACGTGGTTGTTTCACCCTTGGTTGTAAATTCCTCTCTCCCCCAGCCTCAATGACTGTGTAGAATTGTTGGATATATTTCTGCTAAAATTCAACCTTTGAAAACTCTTTAGAGAGAGGTACAGGGGTAGAAAGCTAGATCCCCAGAAAAACATTAGATGGTGAGCACCAAGTGTTCCTTCAGTTACCTTTAGAGTTTCTAGCTTCCATGGTAACACTTAAAATGACTTACAAGACTGAAAATGGTATCCAGAATAGAAGGGTAAAAATAAGTAGTCAGCTAATCAATAAGGCAATTCAGAGAACGGGAAATTTTGATCAACTTTGCTGTTCTCCAGGACGTTGGCACTATACTCAGATTTTTCTGAGGGAAACTTGAAACTTTCCCTTCAAAACCCACAGCTTTTTGCTGTCCAGAGAAAGCGCTTCACTGCTTTTCTTTTGGAATCGGTGGGGGGTCATCATGCTGTCTTTCAACACAGCAGGAGTTAAAGGTGCCTTTGTAGCACAACTTTTTGTTTAGGATGGGCCCTCAACCAAGATGAGCTTTGGTTTATTTTCCTTGTGTGCTTGAGGAATAGAAGCCTTGAATTAATGAAATAAGAAAGACAGTATTTACTATGTCTTTAACAGTATTCCTACACTGCATTTAAAGGAACTTGAAATTTCTGCTGTAGCATAGGTACATTTGTGTCACTGTGTCGTTTTTTCCCATTTCTGTAAACTTGATGCATGCATCGCTTCTTGACCATTTTATGCTGGAATGTGAAAAAGCCCTGTTCTTCTAATCCTCCTTCCAATTACTATATTTTCTATTATTTGTCCTCTAGTGTGTATCGTACCTGTCAGGATTTATACGCTACTATGAGAGAAGCCAATTAATGCTGTGCCAATGCGCGCAGTGATGAAATTTCTTAAAGTCAGTGTGTTCCACTTAAACTGATGCTTGACTATGTGGCTTAGGAGGAAGGGGGGGGGGGAAAAAGTATGTTAAGTTTTATGTGGAAACAGAAAGGAATAATCTAGTGGATGGGCTTACTAGAAATAACACAAAACTCACAACACTGCTGTAGTGTAATCATATCAAAGTATTAGAAATTCAGGAATGACACTGAAAACATTTTTGTGGTCATTTAAGTACTAACCAACAGCACTTGCTTGATAAAGGAGATGCTTAAAGGTGGTGCTGAGGCTAAGAGATAAGAAACTTGTGAGTGCAGGAAACTTTTGGGACATTTACGTTGTTTGCTGTGGGTTTCTCACTGAAAAGTACTTTTCTGTGAATTTCGATTCTCCACATGATATAGAGATGCAAGGAAATAAACTTGTAAATGAGGGGTGACTGTCTGAAGAAGGTAATTGTGAATCAAGGTAAAACCAATGTGACTAGCGTGGAAATCAGATCTTAATGATCTTAATTCAAGAATTACCAGGAATTTAATATAAAAGCTTTTTCATGACAAGGGGAGTTAGCTATACCTGTATTTTGATTCTTTCAAAAGCTCCAAAAAAGCAATTTTTATCTGAACTGCTTCAATATATTATAATATTTTATGCTTACTGATTTGATAGAATAAATTATGCTTAATTTAGTATGTATTAAAACAGAAATACATTCTGTATATGTAGAAGCTTTAAAATATTTACGTGTTTTAAAGCTGTTATAAACCTTATATTTTAAGTCTTGCTCCTGCAAATATTTATATACTTTCTAACCAAAATAACATGGACACATGGAGTGAAAATTGCATGTGTGTAGCTCAGTCCCAAACCAACATCCAGATGTGTTGGAAGGAGTGTGTTTAAACCTAGTGGTAATGTTATTATTTTATCCTTGCTTTTCTGAAAGAATGTTGTAAATACAACTGTACCAGGCTTGATAAGCATCCCTCTAACCCAGTATTCTGTCTGTGGCTGTGGCAAGCAGTAGTTGATTAGGGAA
>NW_009259313.1:715162-723920 GCF_000687185.1 Egretta garzetta | reverse complement strand
AAAGATGCATTAAAAAAAAGATGAACGTGTTGGAATACAGCCACAGAAAATGCTTTCAGCTTTTTGTGATTTAGGGTGTTCCAAAGCAAATGTGGCACTGTGGCTTTATTTTTAGCGGATACAGATTGCATGGTCTTAAAACAAGAAAACCAACCCAAAAGAACCCTATGTTCCTTCACCACACTTCTGGAAATTTGAGGGGAGGATGGTTATGTTGTTTGTGCCTAGCCTTCCAACGTGACCAACTTCCTTGGCACAACAGGTTTTGAATGCTGAAACATAAAGGTTCAGAAAGCAGATCAGTGAACTCCTGACGGAAAAATCTGTTGAGGGTTATTAAATGCAAAACCAGCACTCTTGCTGAGGAAATTGCTGACTCTCTAGTTCTTGAAGGCTGTAGTGGTGCAAACTGTTACTGCTTCTCTATCATGTTCTTAAGCATCCACCTTAGTAGTGGAGAGAGGAGACTGGACTAAGTGGATCTTTGATCTGACCCACTAAGCCTAGTCTCGTTATTTGCATCTTTGCCAAGCTCCATTTTGAATTTCCAGTCATGACCTCCTTGAATAGGACCAAGCCTGTTGCCTTTAAGAGGGGTATATTGGCCTGCTTTTCAGTTTTAAACTTAATACTTCCATGCCTCAGTTTTTGGAAGCTTAGCTTTGTGGAAAATAATGGTGTTTTCAGTGAGATGTGCCATTATTGTTGTCTTCAAAGAAAATAATTAGGTCATACATTTGGCACGCTGCAGCTGTCTTGAACATTTTTAAAACTAAACTGCTGTATTATGTAAATTGAAATGTTAATTTTAATTCTTTCCTGAAAATGTGATCTTTTATCCTATTTTGTGGTCTTCTATTACACAACATTAATGAAGAACTTAAATGAAAGAGTGCATTGCTGTGAATGTCCAATGGATCATTTTTTTTTAACCTGTTGTCACCATTCACACAATTTGAGACAAACTGGGTCTTTTATAACATAGTTGCTGGATCTGCTGATACTTGTTTTCTTATAAGGCTCACTAGAGTAATGCAGTTTGTCCTGCAGAGCTTTATGTGTATGTAAGGCTGAGAAACCTTCAGGGTTTACATTGCTGTCAGTGAAATAAGAATCTTCCAATCTGTCTGGGTAAGAAAGGTAAAGTCATTTCAAAACAGGTTCTATTTTCAGCTTCATAGTTTTAAATTCATTGCAACCCTATTAAGTTCACTTTGATAAGTGGAAACTTGAGGTTTCTTGGGCTTCTGAAGCACAGCTTTGGTTCTTAACTACAGGAAGAAGAGAGTTGCAGTTTTCTCAGTGTTGTCTTTTGTGTGTGTATAGATTGTTATTTCACTTTTGAGAGTTAGGAAATATACAATGATCAGTGTCCTAGCAGAGTGGATATTTTGTTATATTGACTTCTGGGGTGGTCTTATTAGCTTACTTAGGTGTTCCACTTTTGTTTTTTAAATAACTGGTTGAGAAGCCAGGAGGTTAATGTAGATGCATGTCAGTAAATCTCCAGAAATACATGTTTAGTATAAATGTTTTTTTTAATGTTGTAAAAATGGGACTTTTGAAAAACCTGACTTTTTTTTTACCAAAATTTTTATGCAATTTTTTTCTAAAGTGCTCCCAACTGTGCCCAAACTGTTTCGCTGTGATCTTTGCACATTTTCTACAGATGGCCTGGATGATGGGGTCACTGTTCTGGTCTAAGAGTCTCTTCAAAGCCCATGAAACTTAATTAGAATTTAAGGCTCTTTAATCTGTTTTCCAAACATATAATTTCAGTCATGTACATGTAAGTGAATTTTTACTGTTTGTAGCAAAACTTAAATCTTTAAAGCAAGGTGCAAGAAAAAGTTGGATTGTATATTACAACTTATGCTTGTTGTAAATCCCTTCTAACCTTTACAGTGATAATGGTCTTTAGTCTTCCAGCAAAGACAAAATATAGTCTCAAAAATGAACAGAAATATAAGCAAATTATTACTTTTTTTTTTTTTTGCCAGGGAGATGCATAATATGCAATTAAGCTAGCCCAGCTAAGTAGTATTGAAAAGGAGATCTGCTGCTGAACAATGTAAGGAAGGGGGAAGTATATATGAGAAGAATGCCATGCAAAGCTCAGGTTAAAGTTGTAGGGCACTTCTGGTGTCATGTACAGGTGGTATACATGATACATCTGTATCAGATGGTATTATCAGTTGACAAATTAGTCCCCCAAAATAACACAGTCCCAACCTGATAAGTTATTTCATATGTATGCTTGCGTGTTTACTTTATTTTTATATAGAAATGTATGTACTAAAACTTGATTGAAGTACCAAGTTTATTTGGACCGGGGTTGTGGGCTGACTTTTTTAAAAAATAAAGTAAATGTGCAATTGGATATACCTGAATGTGGTGCAGAATCACATGATATGGTTTAAGATATAATCTTACCTATTTTAGTAAGATGTGTAGACTTTATGATCTGGCATATCATTTTGTCTATATTAAAAGATCTTTAACAATATTAAAAGTATGATTAGTTTGAAGGAGCTTAGTAGCTCAGCAGTGATTATTCTTATAAATACTTCATTGTATGCTGTCTCTAATGGCATAATGAAGAAATTATTTTGATGGCTCTTTTAATTAGAGTTGTATTTACTGTTAAATTGTATCCTCTGGATAAGAGAATTGATTTGTTTTGCTATCTTTTGTGTTATTTTAACATTCAATAGCATTCTAAGTTTAAGCATCCAAAATAAATCCTCAATTAGGCATACTTTCGCAGTGTTATTTGTACATATGATCAGCAATTGCTTTCGCATTTTTTTTTTTCATTTTTTTTTGGTGGGCTTTGCTTTTCCTCACAGTATCTTGCTCATTCAGAATGGAATTGATCCTGTGTTAACTAGGTCTACAAGCTGCGGGTGTTGAGTCTAGGCTGGTTATTTGGACTCCCTCCATAGTCAGTGGATAAAGCAACACAAACAGTGTAATTAATCCTATCTGAAGGCAGGTATCTGAAAGTGAATTGTCTTTTGAAGAACCTGATCCCTTTTCACTGGTGATACAAAGAAGGTGTAGAAGCTGGTTTGGGATAATCACAAGCACCAGTCTGTTTCTTCAACGAATGCAGCCCCTAGGTGTAGCTATGTCTTTGTAGCAGCAGTTTGTGTCTCCTATTTTAGTTATTATGGTGGTGATACTGGAGGGAATTTCACTGGGGCTCTAGAGAGGGAAGGGTTGAATCACTTCATCCTTCTCTGCACCATCTTGGTCAGCTGTAACATGACAGTAAGGATTCCTTCTAGGTATCTATGGAGGATCTGTGGTTTTAAATAGTAACAGAATGAATCTAAGCCTGGATCAGTAGTAAAATTCTATAATCTGCATAACATTGTTTCATCAGATGCAGCTTGGTTGTTCAAGTGTGGGGAGGGAGGATGCAGGGAAGGAGAGTATAAAAGGCCGCTAACAGGAAGGTTTGAAATAATGCTATATGCTATATTTAACTTGTGCATTTCCTATTTTTTAGCTCACTTTTTACTTTTTGAAGTTATTCAAATGTTGTGCACGTCTTGCATAGGAAAGCAGTAAAAGCTATACCAACTTATGTACTATCTTGTGGAGCTTGGCAATGTTGCTCTCTCCTACTCCAGTTAACATTAGCAATTAACGTATTTTTATTGCGGGGAGGGTTTGCATTTTCCTTCATGCTTTGTTTCACAGGTACTTTTTAAAATGTCTTTTCTTAGCTAACTGTGCACCACCATGCCAAAATGGAGGGATGTGCCTGCGACCTCAGCTTTGTGTGTGTAAACCAGGAACAAAAGGTAATTCCTGTGAGGATACAGTCACGCAAGACACATCTTCCAGTGGAGGCCGGAGCCCTGCTGTTCCCCCGTGGCCCATACCGCAGCAGGCTGCCCAGCAGACCTTCTCTCAGAAGGTGCAGGTCCCACCGAAGGTTGGCCCTATGACTCAGATGGCATTTACCATCAAGCAGAAACCTCCTGTTGGGTTACCACAGCAAATGCAACCACAGTAAGTGTTTTCTTTGCTTTCAAAGAAGTCCAGTATGTTAGATTTATAAAATGTTGTTCCTTGCAAGTGTTTTCAAATAATCATACTTGGAAACTTACACAGATTTTTGGTTTTAAAGAGCTTTTTATTTTAACTGTCAGACTTCAGTGGATTTTTAAACTTCTGTTTCTTATGAGCCAGATCTCCTCACCTGAACAGAATATCCCTTAATATCAGTCAGCTTTTTTTTTTCCTTAGGATGCCAATGCTGTACTAATTTCAGAGGAGTTATTCCTAATTTACATGAGTGATGTCTTGCATTTAGCATAGAAGAGAGTCTGGTGTGGAATTTCAACACCTCACATAACTGAAGGGAGCAAAATTTGGCGCTTGTGTTGCGTTCTGGTTTCTTCTGTTTGCATTGTATTTTCTCTTTTATAGTAAGTGTGTATGGTTTAACTGCAATGGATACTTCTGCTTGCTTGCATTTGAGGTTCAGGATGTCTGTCATAGGTAACAAGGAAACACCCAAGAGGAGTGTTGGAGAATTTTTTTTCCACTTTTTCAGTGGCTGGTGACTTAGCCAGACTTTGATATTACTTTCATTAGTTTAAATACTTCAAGTGAGCCTGACATTTCTCTAATTATGTTGGTTTTATTAATGTGTCTGACCTTAACTTCTTTCAGGGCTGCCTTTGATATGGGGGGAGGGAAGTGCACAGGAAGGTAGCAATCAAGTTGAAAGTGGACAGTTTTAAGTGTCTGTAGTAACTACTGTCCTTCCAGTTTCAGGTGAAGTCAGTGACAAAAGGTGTTTCTGTCCTGTAACAGGTATTGCTTTTGCAGGTATAGCTGTAAGCAGGGTGCAGTCTGTCTTGCTTCTAGCCTCCAGAGCAAGATAATCAGGACTGGGAAATAAACTGTTTTCCTGTGCCCAAAACTATAAAAATGAACCCCAGAAGGGCAGTGTGTGATTTTAGAAGTCTGCACCCGAGTAGTTATATGGTCTTGATAGGAAAGTACATCCTGCTATCCCTCTCCAAAGCTGCATCTGAGAATAGAGATCACTGGGCACTGCCAATAATGTTTGGCGTTGCCTGGTAACCTCTTTATCAGGTTCTTTCCTCCTAACCCTTCCAATTCCTGTTTACTGTTGTTCTAGTTCATCTAACAGTGGAGCCACAAGCAAAACTGGGCTCGTACATGAATTTACCTCATACAGGAATTTACCTGGAGATCTAAACCCTAACTCTGAGCCCAGTTTCTTTCCTATCAGTGAAGCAAGGGTTACTGAAGTGACTGATATGAAGGGGAAATTACCAGTAAAATCAGCAGGCTTTTTTCTGGTCCCTCCCATCCAAATGAGCAGGACTGCTAATCCACAGCACCTGGCTTCTCTACTTAGCCCCAGAAAGTGCAGTGTAGCAAATCAGTACAAAGAGGCCAGACAATTCCTGTCTTATCAGTACTGACTACTGCAGAGTGTACTGTGTGTCTTTTTCTTTCTTCCTTCCTACCCACAGAAGCATTCTCAAGGAATTCTTCTTCTTGTTGTGAGAACGGCCAGTTGTCCGAACTGGGTAGTAAAATACACTTCAAAAAAAGAAGAAAAGAATGCAGTTTGTTCTTGCCTGCAAAAAATAAGTCTGTCTTCCATGCACTCTGAAACTGTGCTTAGAAAGCTTGTGGATGCCTCTAGAGAAGACTTATTTTCCATTATTCCTTCAGTTCAGGGATAAAGGTTCCTCTTGTATGAAAAGAGGAGATGATAAATTGTTATTCTTCTATGCTACTATGATAGTTGCCAGGCTATGATGCTCAGAGTATTTCTAGAGGGTACCTACACCATGTCATGCTTCACCAAAATATCTGTTCTTGCTTGCATGACACAACGTCCCAGATGTAGGGGAATCAACTTCAGACTAACAAAACCAATCTTCTGTTTTATCTGCTATCCAGAGTGCCTCTGCATGATTCCATAAGCAGTGTTAACCCAGGTGGGCGTTGTTGTTGGTGACCCTTCTCAACCTAAGGATTTTCTCTTGGATGTCTACCTGAAAAGGTGTCTTTACAGGACTGTTAGTCTTTGAGATCACATGAAGAGAAATCTGTTTCAGGCACCTTAATAATAGAGTGGAAAAATGGAAAACTGAGCCTTTGGAGTCATGAGAAAACTAGCTTACAACCTTGGTAGGAGCAGGAGATGGAGAGGAGCCAGGCTGTTTCACAAACTAAAGCAGCGTGTAAAGTGCAACAGAACAAGGTGGATGTTTAGATACAACTGTTAAAATGAGTGCTAGTAGTAGTTCTCATGTAGACTATTAGGACAATTTACAGGGCTGAAAGATCGTTCTGAGGCCAGGTCTCTACCATTGGCACAGAGCAAATGGGCTAGTTCCTGCTTGGTTCCTCTTTGAATGTCTTGTGATCTCGTGTGTTGTGTCAGGCTGTTCAGATATTTTTTTTCCCACTCCTAAGAAACATAGGGAAGACGATGGCAGGAGAGGAATCGGCCATTGTCAGTGTGATTGGTATGCTGATCTGGACACTGCTGCTATGCAGAGCTGTCAAGGACTGTTGAGAGTCAGGGCACAACCCAACCTAGAACACCGAAATAAGCTCTGAGACAAGGCTTGTGCCTACAGCGCTTTTGTTTTGCCATCCTCGGCCAGTTTTTTTTCTGTTCTGTATGTGAATGCAACTTTTCCAACTTCTGTCATTGAGATGTGTTCTTACATGTTTTCTTAGGGTCATGGTGGCACTGATATTTAGGAAAGCAGGAAATTAATTTATTTCTTTCCAGAGATTTTTTTTTGAAGAATATGGTGCTGAACAGAAAGAAACCTGGAGAGAGATTAATTTCCTGGAATATCCTGGATTTGGAACGCAGGCACTTAGCACTAGCTAGGGCTGTCATAGTCCTGGGCTGAAGATGGATATTATCAGGTACAAGGTCTCATCTCAGAAGAATGTTAGCAGAAGATGTAGATGGCTGTAATTGAAAACAAGTGGTGTCTCAGAAACAAAAATCTTCTTCTTATTGGAGCCTGTTGGGAATTCTGATCTCAGTAACAGACGTGCTTTGTGGTCCTGAATTCCTGTGATAGCTCTCCAGTAACTCCAGGTGTCCCTTTCACATCTCTTTCTCTCACTTGTTGGCAAGAGTATAGCTCCAACAGCTTGATTTTCTGCATGTACCAGCTGTGGGAGCACTATTTTTTCTTTTTTTTTTTTTTTTTTTTTTTTTTTTTAAAGGTAACTTTCTAGTACAGTTTTGGAAATGGTCACCAGAAGGAGTACTGGATCAACCAGCTGGAGCTCAAGTGTCACAGCATTGCTCCTTCAGCCTCTTTTGGAGGCAGTTGTTGATGAAATTTGAAAGTTTGCTTTTGTGTTGGGCAGAGCAAAGCTCATCAAATAAAAGTTGGATGCACAGACTTTAGGTGACAGATTTGGGCTTACTGGTGTGTCTGCACCTAGAAATGTTTCCTAAGAGGTCTCTGCCCAAACATGTATTCCTGGATCACTGGGTCTAGTCCCATGCTATTACAGGCAGGCATATCATCTTATTTTAGTGAACCTATCAACCTGTGTCTTAAAACTCTTTTTTTCCTTTTGTTCAAGGATGTAGTATTTTTTACAATAGTTCCCCAATTTTTACAAGTTGATGTGAGAGTAGCGTTAATCTCCTTATCTAGTTGAAATTTTCATTATTGCATATTGGCTGTTACTCTTTGTCTTTTTGCTGTATGTCTCTCAGAAGTCTGGCTCGGTCTATTCTCAAGAGGCAGTTGTAGATTGCAATATCATGTCCTTGAGCTGCCTTTTCTTAGAACTGAACAAACTTGCCTCCCTCAAGCTCTCCCCACAGGCTACGTGCTTCAGTCCCTAGCAGTCTTGGTGGCCGTCTGCTGGACTCGCTCCACTGCCTCAGTATCTTTCTTGGCTGGGGGAGGCCATAACTAGACGCAGTACTCAAGATGTAGTCTCACAAGTGCCAGGTAGAGGGAATAATCATTCCCTTGACCTGCTTGGCCATGCTATTGCTAATGCAGCCTAATACATGATTGGCATTCTTCAAGTGGGGACATGCTGCTTGCTCATGCTCAACTTGTCTGCCAGGACCTCCAGATCACTTTTTGCAGAGTTGCTTTCAAGATATTTCAGTGCCAAACCTGCACTGTTGCACGGAGTTTTGCTGTATCTCAGATACAGGACTTTGCCTTTGAACTTCATGAGCCTATTTCTCCAGGCTGTCAAAATCCTTCAGCTCTCCAGTATAAGAACCACTCCTCCAAATTGGAATTGTCTGTATAATTGCTGAGACTACATTTTTCCCCTTACGTGGGTCATTAATGACATTGTTGAACAATATTGGTCCCAGTATGGATCTCTAAGGAAAGCAGATGATTACCCACTTAACCTCCTGTGAGTTGGATTTTGTATCGCCAAATACCACCTGTTCAGTCAGGAAGTTTTTGCACCCACTTTATAATCCAGTTATCCATATTTCACCAATTTTTACGTAAGGAGACAACCATGTAAAATGCCTTGCTAAAGTCCAGGTTAAAAAGATTCCATCACACTCCTTTCATGCACTGAGCTAGTCATCTCATCACAGAAGTCAAACAAACTCCAAGCAAACAAAGCAAGAAAACTTTAACCCAAGCTAAAACTAGGAAGTCTGTGATGACTTCTTAACTTCTGAAAGTTGTAATTCAGTTGTTTTCATTCTCTGTTGGTCATGCTCTTTCCC
>NW_009259313.1:676793-715121 GCF_000687185.1 Egretta garzetta | reverse complement strand
CTTTCCCTTCAAAGCCATGAACTTCTATCATACGCTGCCTTCTTTCTTCAGGAGGAGAAACCATATCTTCTCTTGGGCTACACAGGGGAGCTGGAAGCAACTGAACTATAATTCCAGTGATGATATATTAGAAAATTAGTATTTTTGATTCTAGGCAAGTATTCCATATTAATATTCTTTAATCTGATTTTTCCTGTTCTCGGTGCAGCTTGAAGTTTAATCTGTATTCTTAAGCACATGCATGTATGTTTGCTCAGGGCTGATACACCTAAGTGCATACTTGAGAATATTGAGTGTATAGAGGAGTCTGAACAAATCCTTGTTTGAGTGAGCCATGACTACACTGTTAAGATACGACCATAGACTATTATCTTGGGCTTCAGAGCTTTTGTCTGTAAGTCACGGGCTACTAGGTTCTGCCCTCCTAGAGCTCAGTGCCATGGCTGTTTGATTTATTCTAAGAAAACATCTAAATCCTGTGAGCTCTTATCAGCACCGTGTGCTTTGCAACATCAGGGTGTTGCTGCTTCTCAGGCCTCAGAATTTAACTCCAGTGGTCAGAGGTGAGTTTTTTCCAGCAGTTCTTGAACCCACTGGTTTGTGTCAGAGAGGTGGAAAACTGTCAGTCTGCCAGCAGTGTTAAGCTGACAACTTCATCCCTTCAGTATAGGCTTGTAACATCTAATGAGCTCGTGATGTACTTGTTACACGTTCACTAATGCAGGGTGGCTCCAGAGAGAATCAGGAAAGCTAATTTTCCATTGTGAGCTATTTGGGGTGGATTCTGAGGTGCCTTTGCACAATGCTTTTAACAAGAGACCATCTGCAAGGAACTGTAGTGTACCCTGTCATCCCTCAGGTTGCTTTCCTCCTGATTGACTTGAAAAGCATTTATGCAGGTCAGTTGTCCATATTGTCCCGTAAGGCACGTTCCTTTTGAGAATGTCAGTGTAGCCTTCCTTCCCATAATCCCAGCAAATTGAACATGCTCCACGAGGTAAACTCAGCTTTTTAATTAACTTGTCATCAAATTATTTTCTTTGAGTGGTACTGGAATATGTTCATGCTCATGTATGTTAAAAAAAGGCAAAATAGAGACATAACGATTTAGGCGTACTTCATGTGTGTAGCAATCATTGCCTCTGCTTTCGAGGAACTGCTTTGCAGGAAAGTAGATTACTTCTAAAACTATACTGATGCTTTCAGCTTAGTTGAAAAGAGGACTGTAAGCCACCATTCCAAACCAGAGCATTTTTAATTTTTTCTTTTTTTCCCCTAGCTTAAAAAAAAAAAGTGTGCCTGGCCATTCACTGTTTGCATGGAGATGTGTAGTGATGGCTTGAATGAGGAGTTTTCAGTGTTATTTGTCACTGTGTTGCAAACTGCTATGCTCTCTTCCAATGTGGCTTTTCCAGTTTCTGTATTTTTTAGATTGTACTGCTGTTCAACTGTTTTACCATTTATCATCAAGGGATTATATCAGGAGATGTTGGGAAACAATCAGAAGAACTTTACTTCTTTCCAGTGGCTTGCTGGGGACTGAAGGAGCACAGCTTTTCATGGACAGCATGCCAATGTGTTTTCAGTTTTAGGAAGGAGTTTTTGTATTGTTAAAATCTGGTTTGACATAATGCTGTTGTCATGTGGCCGAAAGTCTTTCTAGGCCTTCAGAACATTTACTTTTAAAGAGGTTGCTCTATTAGTAAATGTTTCTGATACCAAAACAACTATGCAACAATTTTATACTTGTGTGAGACTTTTTACCCAAACAGGTAAAAGTAACCCACTCGGGTTAAAGTGTGTTCCTCTAAGCAAACCACTGTGCAACAGTACTGATTATAGGATGTGGCTGAAATAAAAACCTTGCAAGTAGCCATTTCCCTTGGAGCATGCATGATCAATAAGCTAATGGGGATAATATCCATGTCATTTTCATTCCCCCTTCTTTAGAGCTGTGGAAATAGATCTTAGTAGGTTGATCTGGAAAACTAATGTCTGTTGTGAAAATAAATCTGTATCTTTAACTTCCAAAGGAAGAAAACCAAAGTGAGAATAGGGTTTATTACTGATTTCAGGTATAGAGATGATTTAGTGGTATTCTGTCTTTGAAAAATCTAGGTGGTTTTGTTTAGTGTTCTAATGATCGCTGAACCAGGGACGTTTTCCTCTGTTTTAGGTATATTGAATTTGGAGAAAAGGCTTGCTGTTTTGTAGATGTGTCTGCCTTTGGTCTTTGTATTGGAAATCTTGCTTAATGTTTGATCTTTAGCCATTTAAAAATAAAATTAGCTGCAACTATTAGCTGATTTGTATGTCCTGGGTATTAGTATAACTTTTGGTATTGTCTTAAAGCTTCCATTCTATATTGAGAATTCATTCTTAATAAACGTATTAAATGGGTAACAAAGACACAAAACCCCTTTTCAGGGGATTTAATTCATTTTATCATTTTGCTAGTGTAGTAGATAACTAGATGTTTCAAGAACCTTCATTCAAAGAATGATGTTGGCTGGTCTTAGACAAAGGCAGACATATTTTCAGGATTGTGCCTGTCTGATTAATTACAAATGCCTCATCGATTTCTCATCTGTGAAGAGCCTGTTCTGCTCATGATTTAGGAACCCCAGGAGACACATACTTCATCTCCAGTAAACTTATTTTCTTCGTCAGTGCTAGAGTCTGAATACTTAACTGAGAAGCAGACTTTTTCCTACTGAGAAGCAGTTTCCACTTTACCGAAGCTCCATAAAGGTTACATATGACATGCATCCTTGTACTTTGATAAATTCCTCCCAGGAATCCAAAACTATTGTTTTATGCAATGTGTAATCAGTTGCGAATCTAACCACTACCAAGGAGGCTTATTGCTCGTGTATTCTTAGGTTGAAGTTTGGGTGTTACTTGTCATCAGTATCTGGTGAGAGACAGATTTTTGTTTTTATTTTATTTTTATTTTTGTATGACTGGATTTAAGACATAAGTGTAAGGAAGAACACTAGGCAGTTGGAGAAAGCCAGATCTTCTCCTGATGTTATTGTTCAAATATTGATTGAGACTTTGTAACCAAGTCTATTAAAGGGGCTCTGCAATAAATCATTGTTGATTTTCCTCTTTAGCAAATTTTCCTTGAATTATCTCATAGGGCCTTAGAGAGAGGTGTTGGGGGACCAGCAGGTGGAGTGTTGGCTAATTTGAAGTGTCTAGCATAGGTAGCATTGTATGTGAAGATAAGTCTGCTAGTGTGCTCAGAAGTTATGTAGTCAATTGAGTCATGACTACTTGACTTTGTCAAGCAACTTCTTACACTAAGCAAAGGACACACTTATTCAGGAAGGACTCTTTACAGGTGGTATGTTAGGAAAGTAAATATCTGCACACTAATAGCTCCCTGAAGCATTGTAATTATTGAAGAGAATTTCTCCTCGCTTAAAAACAAAAAGAAGCATTGTTTCTGCTGTTCAGGTATGGAATTTCCAGGCCAAAGGAAATATTTCCAATAAACCAGCCTTCATGACAGCCCTGTTTTGTTACTAGTGCAATCTATAGCTTTAAACATATCTCCTCCAGAGTATGTATAGGGGGGAAAAAAATCTTTTCTGATAGGCTTTATCTATTGTAATTTTTTAAATTAAAGTATTCTCTATACAGAAAACTTATCTTGAAGCTGTGGACAGACTTTAATAAAGCCCATAGCGCAACTGGAGGATATTAAAAAGAATTCCTTCTCAGTTTGGATGCTATGTTAAATGATGTTTCAGGCTTGTCAGATTTTATAAGCAGTTTAAAATTGGTTTAAAGGAAAATACTGCTTTTGGATATTCTGTGAGTTGGCTTTGTGTTTTCTGTTTTATTAAACAGACAATTGAAGATGTAATTCTGTACATTCCATGTCAGGGAAATGAGTTTCATAGGCAAGATAATCTGTTAAAAGGAGATAGACGATACTACTACGTACTATTATGTCATTGGGCAGTAGGTGGCAAGCTTTGCTTTTTCTTCTACTTAGGGTTTATTTTCATATTTCAGAATGTCAGAATTTTGAAAAGGGTGGTTTGAATTCACTGGTATATGTCAGTTATTGGCAGCACATTTTTTTGAACCATCTATTTTGTTCATTGTATATAACTGTCTTTCTATTGAATGCTGAAGTGAAGCCCCTCTTCAAGTGACAGATCGACACAAATCAATACATGTGAGCTCTGTATTCTCTTATGGCTTCAGTAGGCAGATTACTAATAAACAAATTAAAAACAAATGAGTTGCAGTCAAAGTGAATCCAAAATTATTTGGGATCCTCCTGTTCAACTTTTATTGTGGAGCACAGTACAGCTGGAGGGGAGGGGGCACAACACCCTCTTTTAAGACACTTTCCCCAAATGGGACTTGTACTTCTAGCTCTGTAACTAATAACTGAAAAGGAAAAATAACAGCATATTTATTTTTCCTTTCTCCTGATGTGTTGTGTCCCATCCTGTGTCCCAGTCTGTCTGTTGTTCCCCCGTTCCCCCCCAAGCATTGCTAGTCTGCTATAGTTCTCCTCACAAACCCAGCCTGCTCTGCTGATGTGTAGCGTTAGGCATGGGGACAGTAAAGCAGCAGTAAGCTGCCTAGCTAAAAGTAAGGGTATGTAGAGAGGGCAATGCTTGAGTGTTTGTCCTTAGGTACTTTCTGTTGCAGGTGACAGTTAATGCCCCTTCTCTCTCTGCTCAGGCTTCTTGCCTAGAGCCAATCACCTGACATCCGATGAATTAGCAGCCAGCTGTATATCTGTACCAAGGATGCAGGGGGCACAGCACATCTCTTCCTGTGCAGTTCCTCTCAGCTGTTGTCTGGCTTAGACATCCTCAGCTCTTCTCTAGAACACATTTTTACCTGTTAGCCAAGTTAATTCTTCACTGAGTTTCCTCATAGTGAGTTAGAGTTCTTCTTGCTTTGCTATTAAACTTTTCAAAAAGTTTGTTCTGGATTAAAAACATGACACTCCTCTCATTCTTTCTCACTCTGTCCTGCACATACTTTATAATAATCATTCTGAGGAAGATAAGCTATCTTGGATCTTCTTGATCCTAAATGTAAACATATTAATATAGGTAGCTATTTAATTATGTCATCCTAGAAATTCTAAAACAGTAATTAACATTTTTTTTTCTTACTATAGCAAGGCATTTTTCACAGGGGTCTCCTTACCTAAACAGAGGCTGCATACGAGTTTACGTTTTCACTGCTGAAGGTTTGTGTCCTCCCACTATTCCTAATGAAGCTCAGAAGCGTTTTGGGACTAGTAATGCAGTTCTGAGCTGTCAGTTGAGGACATGGTTAATTTAATTGCTGCAGCAGCACTACTCATATGTAAAGGATCTTTGGCATCAACTATTGGTAAGTTGAGACCAGTGTTTTGAGATTCTGATACTGCAGCTATTCTCACTTCTGTAGTCTTTGGCAGTGCTATTGATGTATGTGTGCTAGAACAAAAACTGGTTCAAAGGTAGTTACTCATCTTTTTGTGCTGCCAGGCACTGAGTCAGCCCTCAAGAACACCTCCATTCATCATTCTAGGGGAACATAGTCATCAGGCTGCAGGAGCTGAAGTCACTAGTTGAAATGGCTGATCTCCCTCAGGACTGGGATCGTTTGTGTTGGCAAAGAACACAGAGATGATTTTTTGATGACAGTGATACCAATCTCAGTCTTGGTGTCCTTTTTGAATGGTGCTGGTGCACACTTCAGTGCTAGTCCATAAGCTAACAGATAATTTGTAGTTACCTCTGTTGGATTGAGTATTTTTGCTGTTAATTGGGTTGTAACAGATTTGGGCCTAAAGACCATGGCCTTACTGAAGTGTGGTGTTAAAGGCAGAAAAACATGAATTTATTACAAAACGGCTGTGTCAAGTACTGTGTGTATGCAGTGAACTCTCAGCAGTACATTAACTTCTGTCCACTAGAAAAGCAGAGATATCGTGGAAAGAATTTTGAAAATACAAAGTATCACCATTGCACTGCCACTCAAGACATTAATGAGATTCAGCTGTAGTGTCCTACAATTTGCATTATTGATGTTCCTGAGGTGATGCAGCCTACCTTTGCTTGAACATCTTGTTTTATCCGCACTTGAGCTATCATCTAGTGAAGCAAAGGTCTTCCAAACAGGCGTTAGAGGATGTTCAGTGTTTTCATTAGTATCTTTGACAGGAAAAGCATTCTCAGAAATAGAATCTCTTTCTGATACAGAGACTTAAATTATAGGGAGCCAACTGGGATCTCAAGCCAGCCAGAGTTTATTCCAGACAGGAGGAGGAAGCTAATCTGTGTGATGGCAACAGCCAGTTGGCTTACAGTTTTATGTGGCTATGTAATGCTACTTGCCTGAGTAAAGCTTTGGTGCAAGAAAAGGGTGGTCAATGTTGGAGTAATATCAGGGAAATTGTTGCCTGGCTCTACTGTTGTACAATTTCCTTTACTAATCCCATCTTTAGTGTGATGGAAGGATCAACCAAATGTGTGCAGGAGAGTCCTCTATGCCCTTCCCTCCCTATGATTCAGCCATAGCTCAGCTCTGTTAGGAAGCCAATATGGACAACCTTCATTACAGTGAGAGATAAAACAGCTCTGTCAAGATTCTGATCAGTCTCCAAGAGCTTACTGGTGTTTGATTCACCTCTCCAGGCACTGTGCATGGATTGTAACAAACAGTATCAAAACCACATTCCACATCAGTGGTAAGACAAATAACCCCCTGCACAAACACACACACATCCCCCCCCCCCCCCCCCCCCCCTTTTTTTTTTTTTTATATTAAAGTTACTGTATCCTTCTCTGTTGGGTTCTGTTGTGCCCAGAGTACTACACAGTAAACAGGTAGAATCTTGCTTAACTTTTAGAAGTTTTGAGTGAGAATTATCTGCTTTAATGACCTCTTGGTGTTGACTGTCTGTTCTGTCACCTTCTCTGTCCTTCAGTTGGAAACAGATCCCGAGAATCTCTCATAGAGAAAGGTATAGGAACCTTTCTAAGCTCCTTCATGATGAAAACAGATGAGAAGAATTAATTGAAACGTTCTTCTCTGGCCTTTTCTTCTCTGTGTGTTTCTTTAATATGTTGCTTAATTGGTTCTAAATATTTTTGGGCAGTTTTTCAGCTCATTAACTTTTTTCAACTAGCTTCCAGTTTGTTTTCTCCTGTTTTGAAACTATGAACTGCTGGACTTTTATTCCACCTTCAAGGACATTAACTCTAAGGAAGTTTTGCTCACTCTTGCAGCATCTCTTCAGTGGTAACATTTGAATTGGATCCTGTACACAGGTTAGGCCAAACCAAGATCTTTTCTTCTGGGTTCCCAATGAGCTGATCCATGAAGACGTCGTTAGTCGCATCTAAAAATTTTGGTTTACTGTTGTGCTGTTGTCTGGGGGTGATTGAAATTTCATATTATTGTTTCCTGTCTTTGTAGTGATACAGCAGCCCTCACCATCTTAGGCAGCTAGTAATATAGTCCTAATGCTGTGTTTCCTCTACTTTGCATGGAAATTATAGTTCATGGAGATGTTGTGTTAGTGGTTGATACGGTTAATTTGCTGATCCAACTTGAGAGATTACTCTTTCAGAAGTAGCATCACTCCTCCACCAGGTGCTCTGTTTCATATCTGGGATATTCCATGGATTCTTCCTGATCCTTCTGTTACTTTTCCCTTCCCAAGGTAGGAACGATTCCTTCCTAATAAGTCTGTATAAAGCTGGTCATTCTTTCTCCGTGGTATTTCTTGAACTTGTAATCACAAGCACAGGTACTTCTGGTTTGGTTGCCTCCTCTGTTAAAAAGCATACAGTTTGTTCAGTTTCTTACTGTTACCTGTTTCAGTGTTACCAACTTTTGCTTTCTTCTTTACTTGAGTGTGCTGACTTCACTAAAAGTGTGACTGCGTCTTTCAGAGCTGTATGCTTTCTTTCCCAGTCTCCAATTTAAAAATTCTATGATATTTGTAAGTGCCATTCAACCTAGTTCTATTAAGCTTTAAATGGAGTTATGTCTTCCATAGAGCTCTCCTTGTCCCAGTTTCTGACAACTCTGAAGTCAGACATTTATACTATTTCCTGAGCCATGCACTGAAATTGTCGAACTCTCTGGCACCTTGTTTGTGCAAACTGTTAGCAAAACGTGTGAAGTTTTAGAGCATGAGACAAATGCACTGTCATTTGGCACTATCACAGAATAGCTTGGGTTGGAAGGGGCCTTTAAAGCCCATCTAGTGAACGACCTGCCATGGGCAGGGACATCTTTCATGAGATCAGGTTGCTCAAAGCCCTGTTCAACCTGACCTTGAACTCTTCCAGAGATGGGGCATCCACAGCTTCTCTGGGCAACCTGTTCCAATGCCTCACCATCTTCTTCATAAAAATTTCTTCATTATGTCCCTCTTTCAGTTTAAAACTATTGCCCCTTGTCCTTTCAATAGCTAAGGTCATGATAACACAGAAAAAGTAAATGCCTGATGTATATGATTCCAAAATATTTTTATAACACAAAGAATGTTAAGTTCTTAAGAATTAGTATAATTAAAGTTGCGGTACAGGAAACAGTCCACCAAGATCTAAACTTACAGGCTGTAGGCAGTACTCCTGTCTCTCACAATCAGTCTTAATACATTTACTTTTTTTTTTTAAGTCTCACTGTGATTCCGCACACCCCAGGATGCTGCTCAACTACTTTCCAAACCACACTCCCAGATCCCCTTGAAGCAAAGTTAGTACTTTGGTAATCATCTTCAGTGATCACCTCTGGACGGCAATATCTCAGTCTAGAATCCCTTTAGCTTTTAAGTACTTTTTAAAGGACTTTTAGAATGTGACAATTTTGGGGAGCATAAAGTTAGGCTTTGTTACCTTCATATGAGTTTTTCACTGGGAGAGCTTAGGCCATTTTACATTTTATAGCCTATATATATGCTTCTGGAAAAGGTAGCAATCAGATGTAAACCCTGTATAATTGATGAATGTTCTGATCTGAATTTGATATGGATTCTGTTCTGGTTTCTGCATGGTGGGCAAGAATGGTTGTGGAATTGATGCCACTGTCAAATAGTTATTACAGTGAAGCAGAAATGTATTTATTTACTGGAGCAAAAGCTCGGGTGTCTCTTGCTTCCTACAGTAGAACCTTGAAGCTTTAAAGTGGAGGACAACTGCTGGCCACCACAGTCCCAGCTGTGCCTCCTTACTGCTTTGAACAGCTTTTGTTGTTGTTATATAATGCCTGTTTGAGAATTCCAGCTGTTGCACACATGCAGATCCTTAACAAGAAGCCAACTCCCCCTCATCCCCCCTTTCACCATTCCAGCAACTTTTCACTGCAGGGTATGTTTTGCATCCTGAATTATTTTCCTTCTGTTGCACCCTGGAGGGCTGTATCTATACATTTTTTTTTTTATGGACTACTTAGAAATCCAGTGAATTCTTAAATTGGATTGTCTTTTGGTGTGCTTCTGGAAGTGAGATTAGAAAGAGATGTGACGCATAGCTGTACAATCACAACATTTCTAATGGGAATTCAGATGATGAAGACTGAAGAGAATGAGGTTGTAAAAGGAAAAAGAGGTGTATAAATTCAGTGTGGGTTCCCTCCCCCCCCATTTATTGCCAAATTCTGCTATTACTGAAAGAGTAGAGGGGTAACTGCTGATTCTGTGTGCAGTGCTCCTGGTAAGGAGATCATCTGGGGGCGATTGCAGAGTAGTCAGTCTGTCAGTCCTTTCTGTAATAGCTAGTCTGGAAGGGTGGCATTGCACCCCTTTTTCAGGTTCCCACTGGAGAAGGGAGACACACCCTCCTCCTAGCTTCCTATTCCTGTAGCTGGGATGCCATTTTGGGGGGGGGGAACAGGTTTTACTTCTGGCTGCTTTGGTTGGTACAGGCCCTAAAGGAAGAGAACATTAGCACTTTCTTTAGTCTTCCTGCCATTTTGCTTTCAGGCACTTAAAACATTTGGAGAACCGTTTTGGATGGACACTGCCATTTCTTCTTGAGTGCTATGCCATTAGTGCTCTTCACTCCACCTGCATGTGGAGTCCTTCAACCAAGTGAGAAGAAAGTTCTGGGCTCACTGTTATGAATGCAGCTTTTCCTGAAATGTTTGCATGTTTTACAGCAAAGCTCTTTTTGGAGGTGTCATAGGAGTTAATCTTCAGCCTACTGGATTCTCTGGTGCAATGTGAAGCAAACCAGGTTAACTGTGTAAACATTATACAGGTTCTGTACTGAGTGCTTTAACTTTATCCAAGGGTGTAGCAAGGCCTTGCTATATATTTATAGCATATATTTTTTATATATATTATATATATTTATAGCAAGGCCTGCTAAGTACGGATGGAGACGTAGTGTGTAAATTGAAGGAATGCTATCTAGGTTGCTCTGTACAGGGCAGAGCTGTGAACAGGATGTTGTCGTGTTATCATGTTGTCATGTAACATGAACTGCAGCTGCCTTTTCTACGTGATGCATAGTTTATTCGTAGCAGAACGAGATGTTATAGCTGCTATCTACTTAATTGATATCTACTGTGTGATCATTGTTGAAAATGAAACAAATTATTTATAAAAATGGCCTGGGGAAGGTCTGGTGACTGATTTTTTTTTATTTTTTTTATTTTTTTTTTCTCCCCACTCACACTCTCATTTTAGGAACTCTGTTCCTCTCTCTTGGAGCTCCTCTTTCATTCCTACTTCTTGCAGTGTCTGTTTTGCCTGTATGATCCTTGTACTGTAATTTCTGCCTTGCTCTGTATCTTTAAAGTGTTTCATGTGGCAAGATTGGAATCCTGGTTGAGGTATCTAAGGCTCACACCGTATTACTAATAACAATATTATGAAAAAGGTAAATGTATTATCTGCTATTTGTTTGCATTTTAACACTACCTATTTGTCTTTTTAAAAGTTTAAAACAGCAGCCACTTGATTATTGTACTTTTTTGTAAATGCTTTCAAGTAGCCTTTTCTGAGAATAGCCATTTGTAAGTTATTAATAGTAAACAAGGTTGTTCTAGGAAATGATAGAGCTTACAATTGTTTAAAAAGTAGCTATGGAAACAGATGATTCTCAATTTAAAATGAGCATTCTTTGCTTTCATTGGCTGTGCTCCCTTGAAAATGTCATGCTTCATGGGCACTCTACAATATTTTCAATTAACTTAATTTTCTTTAAATGGGCAAAACATTCATCCTCATTAAGATATGCTAGAGTTTTAAAACAGAAAGCTACTGTTTGCTTGGTTTTCTATGTTCGATTTTTTTACGTTATGTGATCGTAAAAAAAAAAAATAAATTTTTTTTCTCTTCTAAGCTGGAAACATTAAAATCCACTCCTTTTCAAGTCTGGCAAAAGAAAGTTTCCTTCTTGAAACAAGCCCAAGTGTGCCAAGTTTTGGCTTCAGTCTTTTAAGCTGAAAGATTCTTCTTAGCAAATGTTACAAAATATGTCCTGAACACTGTGAGAGTTGTGTACCTGGGCTTCAAGGTGCAGAGTTTAGTTAAGTGTAACTTTCAGTGTGTTAGATTATGCTGTAGACAAAGCATCTCTAACACAAAACGTTACACGTTGCCATTTTACTTAGATCATGGCATTTAAAAAAATATTTGAATAGTCTGTTATTTTCTCTTTAAAGAGAAAAGGGGGAGGGGAGATTCCTCCAGCCTGAAAGAATGAAAGCAAAGAGGCAATAAAAGCTCGGGATTGCCACACATTTCTTTCTATTCAGTCTTTGGTGGCTGTACTGTTGTAGATAATAAATTCTGTGGGAAGGCATGTTAAATGTTTCTCTTCCTACAAGTACAGTTCAGAGTCAAAGTTCCTTTTTGATGCTGAGAGGGGTAGATTGTATGCTCTGTGCATAATGGTTGTCAAGTTGCTTGACATATTGAACTTGGTGTGGCTTTACTAAGTTTGTGTCTCTTGATAATATTCATGAAGTTCTAAAATATTCAGATCAGAAGTGGTTGCTATTCCGATTCAACATCTTCCTGGTACAGAGTATAGCGCTGGTTTAGTAATTGAAAATTCTTAACCATACAGAAAACAGCACGCATGTGATCTTAAAACCTTTACCTTCTTAACATGATAGTGCTTGCTAGAAAAGACTTATTTTTAGTAACTTTTAGCATGCTTGGCACAAGCTTTCAGAACTACTTTTTCAGCTGTACCTTTAAACACATGCTATGGGGAGCTATAGCTGGTTTTGACTGTGGTTATGTAACTCAGGTAAATAATTAGTAGCTTCAGATTCAGTTAAACTATGAATTACAGTGATTGTCCTCTGAAAATATTTTAATTGTCAAACTTTTTACAGAGAATTGAAGAAGTAATATCGGCCTCTATTATAAAATTCAAGTGTCAGCTCTTGGCTTTTCTGTTCCTTCCTGCTTCTCTTCCTCCCATCCTTCCTATGTTATTGGGGGGAGAAAACCAAACGAAAAAAAAAACCATGTCCTGTGTAGTTTAAGTCAATTGTAATTGTTGCGCGCTGTATTTCTTGTACTTGTTTCCTAAATTGATTTAGAATTTAGTGAAATGAAATGATTGCAGTTTGCATGCAGTTCTGTGGGTGTCGGTTTCATAAAAAAGCTTTGGCATTCATAGGAGCTGTAGTTAAGAGTTCAAGTGATCAGTAGGCAGGAAAAACAGTTATGGCTGGAAGTGCAGCCCAAATTTTACCCTTCAGTATGTTGTTTTAAAATATTGTTCTTTTTCTACCATTATATGTTATTTCACAATTAATAATAAAGCATTTGGAACTGCAAAACTGCAGAGCCTCATACAGTACGGAACAGCGCTAAGAACCACGTAGCTCCTGCAGTAAGCTACAGAACAGAGACTGCAAAAAAAAAATGTCAAGGTACTTTTAAAGTCAAAACATTCTCAACATCCAGATGATTAATTTTAATTTTAGTAGGAAATTGCTGTGTGCCTTGTACATCTGAAATAATGTATTTATTCAGGTGCTTGTGGGTTTTTGTCTTCAGCCCTGTCAAGGAAGATACTTGGGATATTTCTTGGCTAAGTGTTAAGTGCATTTGTGCTGCATCAAGAGTTAAGCTGAACTGAAAGAAAGCTGCTCTTTAAGAACAAGTATACAAAGGAGATATTATTTTAGTGTAACTAGATCTCCACATAGAAGTCTGTTTATGAGAAAATGCTCCTTATAAGATAAGGAGCAGCAGGCTGTAAGGATTATAAAAAGCCTGCCAGTCAGTTCTGCTCGTGATCATCCTAGGCCACCTTTTTTTGCCCAACCTTTTGTCTCATTCCCCAAGCCCCTGCCCCCAATTTGTTGAGTTGTGAAGCTAATATTGGCAGCAGAGGATCATCATCTGCCTACTAATAGTATCAGTACAGTCACCTATCTTCCTCCTGAGCAGGGGTACTTGGGCAAGCCATCTTTGTGGGTAGGGTGCTCATGGTATCTCCCCATTGCTGATTGTTACAGAAAGGAAGTGGAGTGTTACACCAATCCAACTTTATATATCTCCCCTGGAAGGCAGGCTGCAGGTTTAGAAAGCACCTATGGATGATTCAGCCATTTCCCACAGAAGAACAGGAACCAATCTCAAGATGTCAGGCTTCCTGACCAAGTAGAGATTGCAGGACTTTTGTATCCTCTAGTCAGCTGAAAGGGCAGAACCAAGGCCTTTGTCACTCAAACCTGTTGTCTGTGGGTGTGCACAGTGGAGTTTACAGCATTTGCTCATTGCTCACGTTGTACAGATCTGATCAGATTAAACCTGTATCCGACAAGAGAGGATGGAGGCATTTGAACAAGCGAAGTCCAAAGTAGCATTTAAAGAACTGGAAATGAGGAGTGACTGCTCCATCTTTCACTCTTTGGTCAGAAGTAGTATGTTAAGCCCAGGGGTTCCAAACAGCTATGCCTTTTCATCATTAAACAGCGTGTAAGAGTAGCACCTATGATGGTTGCTGCTGGAGTTTCTAAAAATAGCACCGAGCCGTGAGTCCTGCCAAAGGACTCAAAAAGTGTTGAGAAATACCAGGCAATTAGAGGAACATTTAAGTGCTGGAAACAGGAAGAATGTGCTCAGCATCATCATGATTCAGGGCAGTGAGGTGACCTGGAAATGTGTCATGTTGTTGGTTTCACAGTAGTATCCACAGCTTTCTGAAATCCTTGTTGCTTTACTAAGGTAGAGGTGGATTTGCTTCATGTAGAACCAGGGGCTGCAGAGTTTCTACAGGCTGTTTGGATGTGGTTGTTTCCAAAGGTTCATGGAAAAAGTTCTGCCAGGCTGCTGAGGAGGTGTCATTCACCTGGCACCACAGGCTAGCATGTTTTCAAAATACCGGCTTTTTTATCAGTGGTCCTCAGATATGGTACTGAATTATTTTGCTTCTATTCCTACCATGACAAATTATCCCAGTAGATTTTGTTTACAAGATGTATATGTTTAAGTATGTGAATAAGGTGCTTTGATCTGTTTTGTGACTCAACACGTATTAGCCTATGCAAATATTGTGAACAATCAGATTTGTGTTGGTTTTGGCAGTGAGTTGTCACTGTCAATCATCTGATTTGAAAAGACAAATTTTGATTTGGTTTACAATAAGATACCTATTTGAGTAACAGAACAATTTCGTCTTTTTTTTACAGACCAAAATACAGCTACAGTAAGGATGGTTTTTCAGTTCTGTGTATAGTTTTTTAAAAACCCTGAAATCTTGTTTTAGTTTTCAAAAATTCTAGACTAGAACTCTTCCCTGTAGAGGGAAATGCTATACTTATATTTTTGGTTTTCATTGTTACCAAAGCTAGATATGTCAGATGCTAGCTAAAATTATACCATAAACTGATGAGTTTGTAGATTTGAATTGCACATCTGAATTGTTTCATAGTGGAAGGTGCATAAATGTTTGCTTACCCTCCGCCCCCCCCGCCCCTGGAAACAAAGAGCATAGATGGTATGCCATGAAAACCTCTTTTAAAATAAAAAATTAAAAATATTAGGTACTTTTAAGAGTTTTTTTAAAATTCATTTTTAAGTTTCTAGGTTACTGTGGTGCTTTAGCAACTTTTAACAAACTTAAATTACATGTATATGTATTGATGGTATTCTTTAATTAGATGTGTTTATTTTTTAATTGTGCCTGCAATTCACTAACTAAATAGCATGTTATTTCAAGAAGTGCAGTATGCTTTTTCTGGTTTGGTGAGCAGTCACTGGGTGTTTTAAGATAATTTAAATTAGTTTAATATATTTAGGGGTTCAAGCATGTATTTCTTTGAAGTCATTAATGAGGAAAGAAGAACTCTAGCAGACATTTCAATAACAAAGCATGCAGATCAAAAGAATGTGAGGAGAAGCTTCTAAATTGAGCCCTAAGGATGTAATTTCAAACACCTTATAACCTGTCCTTTTTATAGTTTAGACTTGTTGGAATGACAGTATTCTGTTTATGTTTAAAAGAAGTACCTTATGCAGCAGGGGAAAAGAAGTTTTAAGTGCTGTGAAATGTGGTTTACTGTTATGCCTGTGTATAGCGCAAATCTGTAAGTCACAAACTTCAGCGACTTAAAATATATGTGTAATATATTGTACCGTAATATATGGTAATAGATCTGTGAACCAAAACCAAGGACTGGGCCAGTATCAGAAAGAAGGCATGTATAGCAACTGCATTTTCTCAAAATTCACTCTGAAAAATAGTTCTTATAACAAAGCTTGTAGTCCTAGGGAAAGCAAAATTTTACATGTAGAGAAAGAAGCAAAGTGAATTTTTGAGGAGAAATCGGAGACATCCTTAAAAACCGGAAGAATGCCTCACAGACTTCAAATTTACCTACTGCAAATAGGAAAACAAGCTATTCCTAGACCTCTGGAATGCAGTCTGGGCTTTTGGTCACAGTATTTTTATTTTTTTTTTTTTTAAGTAGGCAAAGTGGTTTGGAACAGGAGATCCAAGTTCTTCCAGACATTGTTGGTTCAGGCGTATGTCAGAAATTCTTCACAGCTGCTTTCTTGCAAGCTGAATTAAACTGTAGTTGGACTTATTTTTAAAATAAGGAATTAGGTCGCTTTCACATACTTTATCCCTGTGTTGATCATGGGCTGAAGTCAGGGATACAGTGTTCTTTAAGTTTGTTTGCATTTCACTGCCTTCCAGGGTGACAAATGTGGGTTTCAGGAAGCAGAGTCAGGAACCGAGAGGAATCTCTGCTTTAGCATTTGAAGGCAGGGTAAAGGCTGCTGAACATAGCATCGACAGGTTTTAAGTGCAAAGGTGTAAAGCTGTGTTTGACAAGTAACAAAGTCCTGGGACGAAATCACAGCCAGCAATGAAATAAATGAGAGTTCTGCTGTTGACTTCAGTGGAATTAGCATTTTGTGCTAGTGTCTGGGCAAACAGATTGTATTAAAACCAGTTTAACTGTTTCTGTATTCTTTTGCATGTGTACTGAGCACTGTACAATCTTAAAACCTTTCACTGTTAAATACTTTGCATCATTTTATTAGATTCTGATGTCAATCACTGTTGTACAGTGATTTCACAGAGTGGAGAGGAGAAGAACTATGTGCCTGTTCTAACCTTTTCATGCTAACTTCTCTTTCTCTGGAGTAAACTGCGTTGCTCAGTATAGCAAGGTCTGTAGTAAAATTGATATTTCAAACAGTTATCTTTTGTCATTGACCTCAGTGCACTACACAAGCTTATCTTCTACCTAATTGTTTTAGAAATAACAACAATACATCATTTTAATATTAATTGTAATGATAGCATTCATTGGGCTCATTAGCAGTGGAATGGTGTGTCTATTCAGTTGAAATCTATGCTCACCTTTAGTTGTGTCATTTTTGCTGAAAATCGTGAACCATTCTCAGACAAAAAAAATTACTGTCTTTGTGCAAGATTATTTTAACACTCAGTTTTCAAGTAACCAATCTTTTTCTAGTAGGATTAAGTTAAGCAAGTAAATGAGAGAGCCTATTTTAAAATCTAGATTCATGTGCTGTTTTTAGATTTTCTTGCTGTATGAAATGTTGTTGTGATCTACTTATATGCCAAGAGTTAGTGTTGGTGTACTAAACTTATTTTTTCTTCCTTTCATGTCTGAAGTTAAAAGGTGTATATTGTACCTCTCCTGGTTCTGGGACACTAAGCCAATAGAGATACTCCTAAAGTGCTACTCCTGTTAAGCCTTAAAGCAATTAGTCATGTAGGTAAAATGAGCTATATCTGGTCCCCGTTATGTGATAAGCTGATAAATAGTGTTTTGGTGGGGTTTAGTTATTTTTTGTAGTATCTCTAATAGAAGTATAAATAAAGCATGTTGATTTTTGTTAATCTGTTGCCAAGGTTCTTTGTCAAGGTTCTTTCTGCAGAGGAATTTCCCAGGTCATGACAGTGATAAATGCTTTATTAGTTCCTTTAGCTTTAGTTGGTTCTTTAGCTCTGCTGAAGTGACCTTTTTACATCGGGGATCTTGTACCAACACAAACAGGATTAGAGTTACCTTCTCTTTATCTTTTTAAGACATTATACCATGTAGGCACAAACACACAATTTCCCTGAATGTTATTTATCTGAAAATCCATGATGATGAAAACATAGTTATACTACATCATACATATGTGCTTTTAATGAACAAAAAGTTAAGTGACTGAATTTCAAGAAACAACTAATATTCACTAATAACTCTTGGAAATTCCTGTCCTCTGATCCCGCATGAATTTACTACCTTAACTACTTAGAAAACTTTTTTTGTGTGATGCTATGTTCAAACTGTTTGTAGCTCCTGACCCCCAAAGTTAGGCTCTCCTGGTAAGTGTAGTTGCTTTTTTTTTGTCACCCCTTTCCCTGGTTCTGCCCACAAATGGAAATACCCCATTTTTTTGTGATTACTTAAGGGATAATCTTTATTACTCAATTTTGTGGTTTGAAAAAAATAGATCATAAGAGTAGTTTATCTAGTTCAGCAAAGAAAGAAGTTGTACATTTGAAAGTTTAGATGTGAAAAGTCTTGGCCTAATACAAATATTATTTCTACCTCCAAAACTGTTCACCGCTTATCTTTTCACCATCAGGGGTACAGCACAACATGTACTTCTGTTTTTGTCTTGCATCACTTCCAGACTTCCCAGATGTGGCAGGGAGCATGCTGTAGTTGCATCACTTGAATCTAGGTGGCCACTGTGGAGGAGGACTTGGAAAAACTTTTTGGTTTTGCTTTTTTCCTAAGTCTCCATCTTTAGGATTGCTAAATTCTGTGGCGCAATTTAGTTAGAGCAGTCCCTGGGCTGTTTCAGGGAGTGTATCCTCTAGCCTGTACGGTCTGTCAGAGCTTCTCGCTGCTGATTTAGTATACCAAAGAGCTTCTGCTGAGAAATACGCATACAGAAGGTGGAGTCTGGATTTAATCTTGGAATTTTCTAGGCTTGCCTGTCATAAAGTACTATGTATTTTATGCTTCTTTGTCAATTTAGAAAACCTTCAGTAAATATGGTTAAGATGGTGGAATAATCATCTCCCCATTCAAACACATGAAGACATAGTTTACTTTCATATAATGAACACATGGCACTTTTTGAGTATAATACTTGGGCAAAGTCAATACCATACTACATCTGCTAGTAGTTGCTTGTGTACGAAATCAGTGTGTATTACAGAGGGATAAAGTGCTCTGACTTGCATGCTTGTTGGCATTTCCTTCTGAAGAGAAAATTAAGGTTTGTTTACATTGTTTATTATGTAGGAAACTGATATCCTTAAGCACAGGGATTTCTGAATTTTTTCTGTGATCTCATAATCGAATTTGAAGTGTGCTCATCATCCATTTACATTGGCATTCTTGGAAACAGTTATGATCCATAATATCTTGTGATAGTTCTTTCCATAAACTGATTCTGTAGTATGTGGAAAAAGTATTTCCTTTTTAGTCTAGAATTTATTGCATTTCATTTTCAATTAAGGGTTGTTTTGTATTTTTCTGTCATATATTCCCTAAAGAATTTTCTTGGGAACAGACTCTGGCTTTTCCCTGCTTCATGGACTCTTTTAGCTTTGCAGGTGTCAGTGCCTTTAAAAGCCTGCCTTGTTGTTTTTTCTCAGCTCTTTACACTCAGCAGTGCTTTGAGTTTTATCTTGTAATCCAATTTTGTATGCTGGAAACTTTCACCTGGCCAGTGCTAGAATCTCTTGGTTGGTTGGCTGCAGTCAACATAGATGTCAGTAATGTGTGTGACAATCATAGAATCATAGAATGTTCTGGGTTGGAAGGGACCCCTAAAGGTCATCTAGTCCAACCCCCCTGCAGGGAGCAGGGACACCACTAACCACATCAGGTTGCTCACAGCCCCGTCCAACTTGGCCTTGAATGCTTCCAGGGATGGGGCCTCCACCACCTCTCTGGGCAACCTGTTCCAGGGTTTCACCACCCTCAGTGGAAAGAATTTCTTCCTTATATCTAGTCTAAACCTACCCTGGTTTAGTTTAAAACCATCACCCCTTGTCCTGTCACAGCTGGCCCTACTAAAGAGATTTTCCCCACCTTTCCTATAGGCCCCCTTTAGGTATTGAAAGGCCGTAATCAGGTCTCCCTGCAGCCTTCTCTTCTCCAGGCTGAACAAGCCCAACTCTCCCAGCCTGGCCTCATAGGAGAGGGGCTCCAGCCCTCAGATCATTTTTGTGGCCCTCCTCTGGCCCTGCTCCAACAGGTCCATGTCCTTCTTGTGCTGAGGGCTCCAGAGCTGGACGCAGGGCTCCAGGGGAGGTCTCACCAGAGCAGAGCAGAGGGGCAGAATCACCTCCCTCGACCTGCTGGCCACGCTTCTCCCGATGCAGCCCAGAGTACAGTTGGCCTTCTGGGCTGCCAGCGCACATTGCCGGCTCATGTCCAGCTTTTCATCCACCAGCACCCCCAAGTCCCTCTCGGCAGGGTTGCTCTCCATCCTTTCTTCCCCCAGCCTGTATTGATACCGGGGTTACCCCGACCCAGGTGCAGGACCTTGCACTTGGCCTTGTTGAACCTCATGAGGTTCACACAGGCCCACCTCTCCAGCCTGTCCAGGTCTCTCTGGACGACATCCCGTCCTTCTGGTGTGTCAACCGCACCACTCAGCTTGGTGTCATCCGCAAACTTGCTGAGGGTGCACTCGATCTCGCTGTCTAAGTCGTTGATGAAAACATTAAACAGCACAAATTCTGGTTGCTTCTGATGCACATTGCCATGTTCACCAGTGCTTGATTTTGTCTACAGTCCAGGTACTCTGAGTGCTTCTCTTTTCCTGTCTAGTCACTATTAATTGTCTTATCTTTTTTGTGCCTTTTCCTACTTGTACATAAGTCTATTTTATACACAGGTTATAAGCCTATGATGTATTCCCTATTTCTGACCCCTTCTGAGAAACTCTGCTTATACCAGCAAGGTCATATTTTAAAACATTTCCTAGGCATAACCAGCTGTAGTGACAAAACATTTTTGCTAACTCACCTGCATTACACAAAAACTTGATGTATAGTTACTATCTCATTGCATTATTTTTTTCGTAATAATGACTTAACCTGTCAGAATCTCAAGGATAGACCAAGGTTTTAGGTTCTTTACTGGCATATTTACTTTTGTTTAGTTATTAGATTCCTAAATTACAGACTTCTGCTTAATTCAGACAAGGCTGAAAGCGTATTCTCAGAATGAATTTATCTCGTGTAAATATATGCTTGCTAGTCTGGAAGACCAAATTAGATTTGAGGGTTTTCGGAATTACTGTAACAGAATTTCATATACTTCTAAGTTACTTATTTAACTGAAGTGAGGTATTACCAAACCATGTATGTGTTGGTAGACTTTAAAAGGACGGACATACCATAATTAATGTGTCCAAGAAAAAGTGTATCTGTTCTGTTCCATATCTTTGCCCATTTTAAGCTTGCGACACTGTTTTATAATTTAGGATTGCTTTGTAGCCTCTTGCAAGATAAGTCTTCAAAGCCTTTTTCAAATTTCAAATAAAATAGATCAACCAACTGGCCTCTTTGTCTGCTGTTTTGGTTAACATGCTCAAGAATTTGAGTAGATTAGTGATGCATGGTTTTCCTTTGCAGCAGCTGTGCTCGTTTGCCTTTATCATATAACATCCATTGTGGGAGTTTGTTTCTATCTTTAATTGTCATTTCAGCATACTTTTCTAATACCAAAGTCTGTCTCTTGGGTGGACAGATTAGAAATTATCACTAGTTAATGTGTCTTTATCAGAGTAATGTTTTTATTACACCATGTCTGTTAATGTGCCACTAGCCCTATGAAAACAAAAGTAATTTTTCTGTAGAAAAGGTAATGTGAAACAGGGAAGAGATATGTTAATTTTACTAAGCATCATGTATTGAGCTTGCTCAGCGCTCTGATTAAGTAAGTTTGCCATTAACTAGTGAATTTCATCTTGACTGACTGTTGCAACTTAGTGAATGCCTGAAGGTCAAATTTTAATGCAAATATTTGAGACACTGGCAGCCACTTTTTAAAAAGCTGAATTATTAATGAGTTTGATACCCTCCCTGATATCCAAGAGACACTGACAAAGTATCTTACATGAATGTAGTAGTATCAAATGAAGTGTCTGGGGCCGGGGGGGGGGAACCACAATAAAATCAACAAAAGCAGGTCAACAAGAACAAGTCAGCAACACACCTAGGTTTTTTGGTTTGGGTTTGGTGGTTGGGTTTTTTTTTTCCCCCCTCCTTGAACTTTGCTGGTGAGAGGTGCCTGACAAGTTAAAGGTGTACATGTATCTGAGAACCTGTATAAAATAATCCTGATATCGGATTAATTCACCTGGATCTGTAAAGAGCTTCACTGGTTAAATGTTGTTGAAGGTATGCATAAGATAAAGAATCATTTGTAGCTTCTAGATGTTCTTTTGGTGTGTGGTGAACAGGGACGTTTGTAAGTTGCTGTTACTGTGACTTGGGTCTGTTTCTTGTTCGTTGTTGTCTCACATCAGATTTCCCTAGCTTTTGTGCATGCTGTTTCCTTAAGTATCAGTTTACTTTGAGGATAGTGAAGACTTAATACTCTAAGAAGATTTTTAGATTTGCATCTTGATGGCATGTTAGGAGAGGTGTGGAACAAACTTTCTGTGCTTATTCCAGTGAAAAGATCTAGTAGGCAAGCTTTCCTTTTTCTCACTGTTATAATTATCGTTTACATAACTGAATTCACTTTCAGAAGGACTATTCTTCAAATTTAATCTTTAAATGCTCTATTATATGAGAAATGCTTGTCTGCTGTTGCATAACTTGCAAGAACTGTAGCTTCCATCAAGTTGTGTGATGGAGCATCTGTATTTTTTGGTCCGTATCTGGATGTTCAACCAACAGATGCATTTCTTTTGCCTTAAGACCTTTTTCTGCTTTTTGACATCTAGGAAATGAATCATTGCTCATGATTCTGGAAAACTCAGTGTACCTCTTCTCTTTAGAAATCTGGAAGAATGTTCATAAATTTACACATTCCAGTTTATTGTTTTGTGTGCAGAAGACAGAATGAATCAGTGGAGTCATAGTTGTGCATAGTTTGAAAATGTTTCACAGAGCTTTGTCAGCTATTACACCAGCTTATGCTGGCAAAAGGATTCTAACTAATGAGCAATTCAGTTGAGTCTGCAAATACAGGGCTAGCTTTATTAGCAAACACTGAAGAGTAGATTAGCCCTGAAAGTGTCTTCAGCAAGGATTTTACCACAGAAATTACATTTAAGTTGGGCAAAACTGGTAGTTGTGGATAAAAGTTAGTTTTACATTTCTGTGGAAAACCTTATAAACAGTTTTGATTTCCTGTTTAATCTACACCAAAATAAAAAAGGTAAATATCTTTATTAAGACTTGTACTATTACTTCCTTTACAACTTAAATCAACTTGATTATGATCAAGTAAGATCTTGTCTATGGTGTAAATAACATCTTAACCTTTTAAAGAGGTAAAAAATAACTTGAAGGTATTGTCTGAAAACAGATTAGTCATATCCAAATCACGGCCTTCACAAATTTTTGCCAGGGCAAAATTCTAGGGCAGGCAGGTCTCAGTGCAAACACTGCAAAACAAGCACTATATTTCAGGGACAGGATTTTTAATTATGCATTAAAAATCCATTTTTGTACTTACAGTCAGTTTTGTGCAGAATTTTTGCGATGGTGAAAAGAAAGAAAAGCTCAAATGCTTCCTTTTCTTCATCTCTTGTGACTGGTAGGACATTGTGAAATAGGCCATGCTTGATTAATGTTGGGTATAATAATGTAAAGGGCTTTGAAGAAGTCCCATCTGTTCATCATCAGCTGGGAAGTTAAACTTTTTCATGTATCTTAAAAAAATCAGAGAAGCAATGTAAGGAGGAAACAGCTGGCAAAGGTCAGGCTGAACTAGCAACTGAATTTTAGTAATTTGGGGGGAGGGGGGGGAATGTATTCTATTTTCATGCCTTTTAAACTGTCCTGCATATTTTCTTTATTATCTCTTAATTTTAGAAAATGCTGGGTTTTCTTCTCCTTTTGACTGTTCATTGTGAGTTTGAGAGGAGGTAGTGAAGAAGGAATTAATTTGTAGGTTTGTATAAAACATTTGTGTTAGCAATTTAGATTTTTTTTTTTTTAAGTATTGCTAGCTAGGAGCCAAGCATGGGAGCATCAGACTTACAGTAAATAAAATGAAGAAAGCAGCCTGACTCAGGCTTGTCTTATTTAGTCTAGACAGTACTTTTCATGCCAGACGTTGCTGGTCTCATTTCTGCTTGCCAGTTACTCTGATACATTGCATTCCTGGTTTGCTTTTATCAAGCAAGAGAGTTTTCTTTTGCATGATAGTTAGCTGCAAATGTTTGTTCTCCCTCTGCAGTGCTGTTGTAGCCTTATTAGTATTTATCTTATTGTTTGTGTGTTGAAAATGCAATTACACATTTGTTTGTCTGTCTAATGTACACTTCAGCAATGGAAAGTTTTTGTCAAGTTTATTAAGTTAATGTCAGTTTTGAGCATCTAATTACAAACTACCATATAAATTAGTGACATAAACTGTGTAATGCAAAAATCTTGTGTAATCTCGGCTGTTTCATGCGAAATATAAAGACTGGAATGAACAATTACATCTTTCTAACTAGTGTTACAGGGAGCGTTGAGTATTTTGGTTTGCGACAATGCCCAGGGGTTCTGCTGAGTTGTGCAGTGTTTAAATGTGCAGTAAGCAACATGCTGAAGTTGGGAAGGAATAAAAGACCTTTAGTTGCAGTGATGTTTTGTTGTTAATAAATTAGAACTACTTATCTCTTAATATTAAGTATAGTGGACATGAGTTGATGAGTATGCCTGCCATTTCTTTGTTTTAAAGACCTGGTTTAGAGTGTCTGTGACCTACCTCAAGTATCCTCTTGTAGGCTGTGGTAGCAAGATAGCACCAGCTATTCCTAGTGGCCTTGAACCTTGAGTAGCATTGTGAAGAAATCAGTCTATCCTGCTACTTATTTATCAATTTTTGGATATTCCAACACCGGGACTAGATTAAAACGTTCCATTCAGTGCCTAGCATTGCTACACTAGTGTGCTCTGAACACAGATTAAACTGCCTGAACCATTTGCCTTGGGACAGCTAAATGAATCTGAGCATAATAGTAGGCTTGGTTTTGCTTTGTGCCAGAGGCCCCTGGCACAGGTGATGGGACTGTGGATACACCAGCTGGGCCCCCATGCAAAGACAGGACCAGCATGAGGAGCTCAGGCAGAGCTCCAGAACTTGGCAGTGGCCACCCTACAGGAAAGGGAAGAAGCAGTAGTGCTCCCAGGCTGGTAGGAGAGTTGTTTGGCAAGCTGGCACTGACAGTTATAGCAACAACCACTGCTTTTTAGAGGGTTGGGAATACACTGTAGTAGAGTGTTAAGATAATTTCCAAAGGCACAGTAGGGACTGCGGTGATGCTTGTTACCAAACAAGGCCTGAAATATTTCCTTGTGACATCTTACATTTTTATTAATTGTTTTCAGTGCTGACATATTACTTGCCTTCTCTCTGAGGCTCAGTCTCTCCTTTGTCTTCTGAGGTCAATTAGAAGGCATAATTCTGAAGGTTTCTTTTACAGGGATCAATACAAGGAAAAAAAAAAAACAACAACCCTTCACTGTGTTGCTAAGCCCACTAGAAATCATATCTTTGAAGTAAGAAGTCCTGCAGCACTGAAGGACCCCCCGTGTGCTGGTCTAGGAATAAAAAACCCAGGTCCTTCACTAGTGTCTATACCCAAGCTGTTGATAGAGCTACATGACTGGTCTCATATAGCTCCCATGATGTAGTTACAGGAGTATCCTTGATTCTAGTGGAAGATGCAGCATTGCAGTTAGCTATGCAATATCCTTTTGATTATGAGCTAACATCTTCAAGAACTAATTCGTGTTGATAAGAATTTGAATATCAAAAGACAGTCAGAACAGAAGGATCTCACAAATGCTTTGATGTTTGACCATATCAGCTCCTATTGGAACAGCGCTTCTCGTGAGCAATATCAGCTGAGCTGGTCGGATGGCTGGCAAAAATACGCTGCCAGTTAGGTCACATCCACGCTAGCAGCGGGTGTCCAATAGTGGGCAACTTTTAAACATTTGGAGTACTTCTGTGCATACCTGTACTCAAGATATTTGGTAGTTTTACACCCAGATCATCAAAACTGAGGATAAATGTGCAAGAAAAAGGGTGTAGACATCTCTTAAATTTGGTTTCATGCAACTATTGTAAGCATACACCTTGATACAAGAATAGGTGATTTACTGTGTTGTAACTAAGATTGACAATTTGCACAATCAGGTTTCCTTTTAAGGAACTGGAGTTCTAGAGTACAGATTACAGCTTCCCTTTGTAAAGAAAGCTTACTCTTATACTTCCCTAACAATAATTAATTCTTAATTCATTATACATTAATACTTAATTCAAGCTAAATTAAGGAAGAAAATTACAATACCTGAGAAGGAAGGAAGGTGCAACTTGTATAAATGCTGGTGGTAAAACTTTCAGCTTCCAATCTATGGCCTTACTTGTGGTGTTGTTTTTTTCTAATGATTTATAAAATTTTATTTTAATTTCAAGTGTTATGATGGACTGTATTGTAGGGTGACAGGATTGGGCTACAGTGTGGCTAGGTATGTGGCAATATGAAAGGTAACACATGTTATAGCCTTAACAGAAAACAGGCACTTAAATGGCAGCATCTGTCAGAATCCAGTCAAAGAAAACACCATTAAACTTAAATATATTTAACTTCTAATAGATTGCTGTAGTATCAACTTCTGTAGTATTTTGAACTCTGTTGTCGTGACCTACTTACACATAACATGGGAAGAATTCGGTATAGACCCTCTTATGTCCAGGTACAGAAATGGATGTCCTTATACATAGGTGTCCAACAAAATCTGTAGAAAAACCAGGTTGTTCAGGAAGGATTGTAGTGACTCTTCAAAGAAATGAAATTAATGTGTAAGCAGTACTGAAGGCAGTGACTTCAGCTTTATCGCAGGTTGAGGTCTTCCTGGTGATACCTCTTGTCAGACTGTGTTGAATACTGAGCCTGTCCTCCAACATCCCTGAAGCCTCTCTTTTGATCTGCTGGTAGGAAACCTGAAGACAACATGGAAAGCACAGTATTCTCTCTTAGTCTGGGGAAGGGACTTTTACTGAATATAGTGAGACTGTGTAAGCACTGTATTAGAAAAATTTGGCTTGGAGATAGTCTGAGGAGTTATGTTTCTGTTGTATGTAAGAGTCATAGAATATCTCTGTTAATGATTGCACTTTTTCTCAAACTGATCCAAGTTACCAAGAGCATCTGTGTAGGACAAAACCCCATTGTCTGTCCTAACCACAAATCCATTGGCTACAGCAGTTACTAAGCATCCTCAAATAACATGACTAAGGAATCAGGCATTGCTTTGGAGATAGGGGCTGGCTCAGGCTCCATGTGTCGGAAAACAATACAATAGTCGTCTGACTTCTCACTCGGCTGAAACTCTTCAGTCCCACCACTGTGGGGAAGAGCTGCTCAGCTGTGCTTGGTGAGATAGGGCCTATGCCTTATTCTCAGAGGACAGTTATTTACTCTGCAGAGCTGAGGCTCTTTGAGGGATGGTTGTTGCAAATCCCATGACTTTCCCATTTTTCCACTTTCGCAGACCGAACGTATTACAGACCCTTAGTTGAGAAGACAGTGCGGGAGGCTTACAGCATCCCCCTCTTTGTGCCTCCATTTGAGCAAAGGACAGCATAGTCCTAGTAGCCTGTTATTTGATTAGTAATTGATACTACACTCTGAGGAATGTGTATCTCTACAGTGTGATCTACACTAGCTACAGCTTCTTGAAGACTTGCTATTTGTAGATTTGTTACTTGAAGGTGTGCTATTACTTGCTAGGCAGTGGAACTCTGCAGCCCAGGGCCCCAAAGTGGCTCGCAGTTTCGTTGTGTGTGGCTAACAGCTGCACGATTTGCTCCCTTGCTTGTTTATTGCTAGGTTGCACTGTGGAAGAGTGAAGGGCAGTTTGTCTATTAGTAAAGAAATGGTTCCTGCTGCTGATGGTGGCTAAATAACTGTGGGTTTTGAGCGAGGGAGAGGGGAATTTCTATTGAAATTTGGCAAGGTCCTGTGCAGTGAGAAGCAGAGGTCTTAGGGAGGAATCTGACAATGCAAGTAAGGAACTGGGATTGGCAATGAGAGACTTGGTGAGCTTCAACGAACTCATCTTGTTTAACAGGAAGAGGAGATAATTTTGCTGTGAAAGGAATCCATGTTGTTGTGGGACATTTGTCAGAGATGTTCCGTAGTGCAGGCAAAGATAAAGTGGATGGGGAAAGTAACGTGGAGCTGGGAAACAAGAGACAGACTATCTCATGAGATGGGAGACAGGCTGAAAAACGGCAAGAGGAGCAGTGCTCTGCTCTGTGACTAGAGGGGTATGGTGGGGAAGGGAAACAGGATTTCTGGGAACTGAGGGGGAAGTCAGCTGAGTTTAGGTTCTACTTAACATACCTGGTGTGAAAAGGCAGTTGTGAGAAATACAGGGAGGTTTAAATGCACAGCTGCTCCTCTGACCAGTCTGGAAAGCTCTGTGTGCTAACAAAGTTGAGCTCCAGCTCATGATTTTGAGGAAGACTTTTTCCTATTCCACCCTGTTCTCTGAGCTAGCCATGATATTACTCTTGCTATGTTAAAAAGGAAGTGATATAATCCCTGTAGTTTTTATTTGTTTTGTGTTTGTTGAGCTGACAAGACAATGAGAATGCTTAAATGCATGGAAAATCAGGTGCTTAATTGGAAGCTAGTAAGTTTCCCAAACTGTATTTTGAGAATTTGGAGTACAGATTATTTTGTCTTTAATTTTTTGCTAGTAGTTTCTAAGTCTAATTTATTAATTCTTGCATCATTCTGTCTCTTCTGTTCTTTTTTTTTTTTTTCCCCTAAACCAGGATGATACCCCTTTCTTCTCAGACACTGATGATGAATCTTCATCATGGCCAAACACAGGAATATGTGATCAAACCCAAATATTATCCAGTAAAAAAAGTGATTTCAGGAGAACAGTCCACCGAGGGCTCTATACCACTGAGACTGGGCCAGGATCAACTTGCATCACCTTTTCAATGTGAGTACAACTGCAAGAAGTGTACTCCCTTCTTCCCTCCCCACCCCGTTTTTTTTTTTATCTCGGAAATGTCTTTTGTTCACCTGAATTGGAGTAACACCTAAAGACAGAAAAAGGTTAAAATAATTAAACAAGAGATAACTCTTAGATTAGCAAATGCTCCAACATCATGCATCCTGTTGAGAAGTAAAACAGATTTCCTGGATGAAGAAAAAAAATGAACCTGATTCTCTGCTGGAATCTCAAAATGCTATTTCTAGATGATAGTCTTTTCTTCAGATAAAAGGTGCTTTGTGAGCACTTGCTAGAGTAGGCATAACCATGAGTGTGGTCAGTGCAAGATGACAGTTTCCTTGACTTCAGTATGATGGATACGCTTCTTGGAAAGCTGAAGTCTGGGGTTGTGGTCTCATTGGCGACTGTTTTTCTCTGTATTTAATTTATTACGTTTTTATGAACTTCTGCACAGTATGGAGGCTGCATGAGAGTTTCTGCTTCATACTTATAAAAAAAGGATTGTGTAGGTGCCCAGCTTGTGGCCTTGGCTCATGCCCCATTGTGTGGGGAGCTTGAGGACAAGTTTTGGCTTAAAAGATTAAGAGTTTGATAAATTATGGATTTGGTATTACAGAACGTCTGCTGGCTTGATCTGCAATTAAATAATAGACTGATTAACGTGGAGACCTGAGGTACTTGCAGTCTCCTGACAGACTTCCTCCGCTGTAGCATGGAGAATTATGTTCTGCTGGGGATTTAGGGAAGAGCCTTTCCTTCTAAACCTGTAAATATGATTTCTTTGTGTGAGTATCTTTGCATTTCTGCATTGCACATCTTTGTGGTCGCCATATAATACTTGGTGGCATTGCCCAAGAGTTCATAGTTATCAGTTAACATGTGGAGAAAAGCAAGTAATTATGTTAATTTTTTTCTGAGCTTTTCTATGCATTTAATTTTAAAGTATTAACACTGTGACAGAGATTGGCATCCATGAAAGATGTACTCCATAGAATAAATCTATTTCTCCTAATGCATGTGATTGGTGTTGATTTTTCTGGACTTCTACAGATGATTTCAGTCCTGTGACATGAAATGAATAGGCTTGAAACTGGAACAAGTGTCAGTCCTGAGACACTTTTAAAGACAGGGCTGTCCTGGCAAAGGCAAATGAGATGTGGTATAATGGTGCTTTAGGAGGAAAACTGCCGACCCTGTGTAGGTGCTTCTGGGCATCTTCTGATTCATAGACAGTCAATGGTGTTCGAATGTCCCATTATAATGTTGCCAGATCAGCTTTTGGAGATACTAGGGAGAACATGTTAAAGATTAGTCATGGTAAACTTTTTTCAATTAAAATTCATTTAAGGTTCCTCCTGCAACATTTACTGAGGTGTATTTCCGAGCAGTTTAATTTCTGTAAATAGCTTTCAGAACACGCAGTATGGTAGTCTTACTAAAGACAGCAAAATGGCCTATTATTATTTTGCCTTTTAAACTGAATTTTACTGTAAAGTTATATATCACATCAACAGAGCTTGAAAATTCAGTAAGCTATCAGGGTTACAATAATAGCATTTAAAGTCATCATGGGACATGAAATGCAGTTACCTGCCAGTAGCCATTTCTACTATCGAGCATTTTGATCTTTTGTGCTGTGGGATATAAGCCTTCTCCTAAGAATAGCTAGTGTAATTAGTCATAAAGCTAGCATAAACATTTTAAGTTCTTTCGTGCTAAACTTGCAATTCTAATTAATTGTGCCTAATGGAGGAGGCTGTTACAGTTGTTCATAGTGATTTTTTTAGAAAGTCGTCTTTTTGAAAGAAAAAACACCCTTGAAATAATGTTAAATTTGAGTTCGCAGACTTGTTTGAATTTTCAGAACGGTCACAATTTTACTCCATGATTAATTCTGTGTCCTTATGCCTGGTATTGTAATATGGTTTTATTTATACGGTCACATATTGCTTTTTTCAAAGGGCTCATACAACATTCAGTACAGGAAGAGAGAGAAAAATCAGGACCCATAAATATGGCCTTGTATAATTTTAAAGTGCTTGTCTTCAGAGCTGAAATGCTGTTTTGTTCACATCTTTCTAAATCATCTGTTGAAGTTATTACACTGTAAAGCATCTGTCTGATTCTGTTTAATCAGTATGCCGGTATATTTAAGCTACTGCAAATTAATCTTCAGATATCTTTGTGCAGAATTAGCAAATACTTAAGGAAAAGGTTTTAGATACTCAGAGCCTCCTCAAACAAATGAGAATAGCTCATGTTGGATAGACTGACAGCTGCAGAGAAAGTAGAAATATGATTTAGCACAAGTAGGAAGATTGAATGTATAGTGACGAAAATAAGCTTGCAGTGGAATTGATATGATCAGCAAAGAATAACTGAAAAGGATGAGATCATGTGGATCTCAACATTTGTAATGTAAGCATCAAAAATACTTTGACACACAGCTGAGGCCAGCCAAATAGCCTGTCTTATGTAAGCTCACCATGAGGTCTGACTAATTCTCAAGGGATGTGTTGCTTTCTTAAAAGTACGTATCGGCACACTCCATCTCTATCTGCCTGAATACTTGAAACCTCAGGGTTAAAAATCCTCTAACAGTAGCAATGGCATCAGCACAGAAACTTCAGCTGTAAAATTCGATTTGCAACCTAGTAGCCTGTAAAACAGTAGGAAGATGACATCGTTAGTAATTCAGGTACATCCACCTCAAGTAATTTTCCACTACTCTTTTAATGGCACTGTTAAATAATAGCCAGTGGTCAGGGTGAGCTGAGCATGGATCCTCCAAACATCAGCACTGAACTCCCTAGCTCTGTAAATGGAATGTTAAAGAAAATTAGCTGAAGGAATTCTGTGCTGTTTCTATTGGTGTAAAATATATAATTATAATAAGCAAATTCTAAAGTGAGCGCATGCTTTCTGGAATTCTTCTCAACACAGTTGTTGTGAGAACTGCTTATTACAGCAGTAAGAGGTTAGGAAGTTCTCAGTGTCACTCTATCCTGGTGTTAAATGACTTCAGAAAATGCATTTAAATATAAATAAATTTTCCAGCCTGAGACAGCTGAGGGCTAGCTTTTAGTGGCATTGTACATTTTGACTATTGAGCTGAAAAAAAAAAGTGGAATTTCTGCTTCTGAAATCAATTGTTCAGTGTTATTGGAGTTTGTGTTGCCTGCGTGTGTAGGATACTCTCACGCACGCCCCACTGGACTACAGTTCCATGCGTGTATGGTGATGATGCCACCGCTTCCCTGTCTTAGAGGCATGCTGTGAAAATATATTAATTAGCGGCTGAGGTGACCAGAAATCACACTAAAAGCAAAAAGGAAAACTCAAGAGTAGGTATAGAGTACCTTACCCACAGCTGGAAGGCCATTGTGTGAAGTAAATAAAGTATGTGTTTATACAATAAAGTTATCCCAAGGATAAATGTAGGTTTAAGAAGGAAAATGTGCCTAATCTGTTTATTCAGGAAGACAATACAAAATGTATGTGAATTTTGCAATTGAAGTTGCGTGTTAAGTTCATATAGTTAAATAGTTTAGAAGACTTTTTTTCTTTTCCTTTGGGTAGATGGGGGTTTTTTGGTCTTCACCAAAATTCCTTATAAAATGCATTGAGGAAATAAGTCTCCTTCCTATTTTAGGTAGAAAACGAAAATGTCTCAAATTTAAGTAGTACAGGACATACTGGTTAGTGAATACAGGCTTGCAGCACCCTACTGTGGCTCAGTTGTGTGTTGTGGCTTGAAGTTGGACAAGTATGTGTGTATGGCTATTAGGCTCTTGGAAAGCACATGATTCTGTGAGCAGCACTTAAATCTGTGTTTAAAAGTGAAGCTGAAACAATCATATGAAAGCCGTGTAACTGTTCTAGCTATTGATAAGTTATATTGCCTCATATTTTACAACATAATTTTACACACATTTATATTAATGAAATAAGATTAATGTGGAAGAAAATGTCTCGCCACTTAGAACTGTGATGTGCGGAATACTCTGTTACCATTTTGGCGTAACAATAGCTTTCCTACTATTGGAAGCATAATACACTGATAAATTAGAAGCTCTTTTTTAAGCTCATACATAATTTACACATGATGGTTTCATTGATGACTTCATAGCTCAATTTAAGCAAAAGCAGGTGTTGCTTTGAAATTCCAATTTAAAGTATTTTTGTGGAATTGCACCATTCTGACTTCACTGTGTGACACTTACATCATAATAATAGTATTTCCCCATAAGTAAGTATGGGTAAACAGCTGTAGAATACATAAATGTTTTACTGTTTAAAAAAAATGCATACCGAGATATGACACGTGTTCCATGTAAATGCATCTGTATGATTTGACATTCTACCACAATTCAGTATCTGTTGACTTCAGGGGAAAAGCTCCCTCAGGTCTTCAGTGGGTCAGATATTCTTTCCACCCTTTTTGGTATTTGTGGACCTGCTCTGTGTAAACACCAAAATAATTCTTTCACTCGCTTGTCTTTAGAGTATTGTGTTGTGTTCTTTGTAACTTCAGCCTACGTACATATGTGTGCTGGAAACTTTTCTAAATAAAAGTTTTGGGAAATTTGGAGGTAAGGGAGGGATGTCAAGGCTATCCTCTGATTAAACAGGGTATAGCCAGCAGAATGAGGTGGGTACAAAGAGAATGAACAGTTGCAAGACTAACAAGCAGAAACAACAGAAAAATCACAATATGGTCTATTCGGAGGGAATGTAGAGTCAAATTTACCTCAGTCACTCATGGGAACTGACTGGCTCCTGAGCTTGTACATAATTGAATACAAATAAGGGAATGGGATAAGTGTATAAATGTCAGGGACTCTTTTGTTTTGTTTTTTCAAATGCAAAACACTTGCATGTGTGTTCAAAGCCTTTGCTCCCCTTCAAGAAGCAAGGAGGATTTTTCAGGGATGTTCTAAAATGTTCAAGAAAACATTTTGGGGCAATCAGTATCAGGGTCAATCAATAGTGTGGCTTGTTTAATTACAAAACCCAAATGATTTTAGTAAATCATCCTTTTCCTCTCTCATTTAAGAGTGTTACCCATGCTGCTATTGAAAGGCATGACAGTTCATAACAACCATTTAAAATTTGCATTTGATTCCAGTGGGACTTGGAAACGAGGCTAAACTCCAAAAATAAAGTGGCTTAACTAGATTTACACTAATGCAGTTAACTCTGTCAAATCAAGTAGCACATTTACTTTGCTTTTGCTTTAAAAAGTGACAAATTCTGGAAAAAAAAAAAACCCAAACCAAATGAACATAGTATGTTTAGCAGCTATAAAAGACTATGGAGTTCTTTGAAATCCTTGGAGGTGGAACAATTCTCTAGAGATACAAACACATCTCTCAATATACTATAGCCACAGGCATTTTAACAGTACCCTTTCTAAGCTGACTTCGTGATTGTTTGTGTATCCATAAAGGGGTCACAACTGGAGGAGGCCAGTAAATCAGCACCCCCCAAAAAAGTACTGTATTTTTTCCTCTTTGGACTCCAAAAAGATTTTTTGGCCTTGAGCTCACCAATAATTGAATGTCTGTGTGACAGGAAAAGGGTGCTGGTGCTTTTATAGGAACTAATTTAAATGTTACAGTCACCCAAAAATGGACAATCATCTCTCTATGCTTTAAAATATGGAGGCCAAGACTGATAAACAGCAGTGTGGGGAAAAATGTTGGAAAAACAGATTGGTGATCTGGCAAGTGGAATTAAAATCGGTTCAAAACATGTTATAGCTAGGGAAAAGCACAGACTGAGACAAATGCATCTCAACGCTATGGTGAAAGAGAATTGGCTCCAAACCCAAAGATTTCTCAAGAAGAAAAAGTGAAGAGGCTTTCCAGAAAATTCTGCAGGGGAAAACCTCTGACGTGTTTGAAAAATAGTAATTTAGCTGCGTATAGAGACCGATTGAACCCACAGAAATAAACATTAAAAGTCCCTTAGCCAAGCTAACTCCAGAGTTGCTGTGATACCAGTCTTGGATACCAAGAATTGGTTCTGAGTGTTGGAAGTAGCTAAGTCCGGTTTTCCTCACAGGAGATGTGAGAGTGCTCTTCTCTGATGTTAGTGATGTCACCCATGCCAGAAGGAACGAATAAATGTTGACAAAAAAAATACTGCAAGAAGGTCCTTTCTTACCCAGGGAAACTGAGATTTCAGAATCAGTGACATCCTTATTTCTGTTGTCATTTTTTTTTCCCCCTTCAGAAAATTTAAGGGAAAAAAAGATACTGGCTTCATGCAGTGCTGAGAGATTTTCAGTGGTGATTCAGCATGCGGAGAGGCTATGTTCATTTATAACTGAATTCCATGACGTTCCATCCTTTGTCACTGTTTACAGTTTGTTGACTTCCTTAGTGCTTTTCAGCTGCTTCCTTTCAGGAAACGGAATGTTAAGTGAATATACTTAGTAAGGTAATATTAATTTAATTTTTATTCCCTGTTCTTCCTGGAAATGGTAAACACTTTTAGAGTGTTGCACCTAAGACTTGATTTCTCATTTAAGGGAGTCACGTACCCTGGGAAGGGGAAACTGTGTCTATCTGAAAAAATGTAATTTTTGTAAAGAAATAACACTCTTCCAACTGAAGGCTTGTAATACTGTCATAGGGCAGGGTAAAGTATGTTGTCTTGATTGTGAAAGGAGCATAGATAATTATTTTTGGCAAAATGCATAATTTCAGATGAGCGAGATCAGGTGGGAATGAGTCTCATTCCCAGCTTATAAAGTCCTAATTTAGACCTTCTTGAAAGAGTCCTGTTGGTAAAGTGGACAGTAATGGTTGTATTTAGCTGGTAATATTGAAGTGTCAATGACACTAATGAAGTGTGTTCATCTGTGTGCACCTGAGCTCCTGTGTGGCTGTAAGTTTGTGTGTAAAGATGCTGACTTCACTATCTGAGCATACCGTTCCTGCAGTAGTACCTGAGGTAGCCTCAATCAGAGGAAAGTTGCTTATGGTGGGCTGTGAAGTCCTTGCTGCTTCATTACAGCTGAGATGAGCATTGTCTAGAATGGCTTTCTGTCTTAGATGTAAAGACAGTTGCCTGTGTTGAAATGTGGCTTTTTTGGCTTTTGTCCCTTACCCTTCAAGCGAAAGCCTTTTGGGTCCAGATGTGCTTTAGGTACATAAGAATCTGGACAACTTGAATGGGAGTTAAAAAAGGCTTGTGGACCTGAATCCTGTGCTGGGTTGCTTACAGCTGGAGTTGTCTCCAGCCCCAAACCTGAAGCATGGATGTGAACTTTCAAGCATGAAACTCTAAGTGCTTGAAGTTCTGTTTCAGGAGAAGTGCTTCACCCTGAAGAAGACAGGCCAGCTGAGTGCTAATATTTTGTTTAATTCCCACCTGGACCTGCAGCTGAAGCACTCATCTGCCTGCCTGTCCTTAGAAGTGATGTCAACTAAGCCTTGTTAAACTCTCCTGCAGGATTAGGCTCCCTAAGGAGTGCTGTAGCATAGTCATGGTGGGATTTGGAACCCAGCTGTACTGAAGAGTTGCCCGGTTCCTCAAAGAAATGTATCTGAGCCCTAAAAGGATTCAAAATAAGCAGTCTTAAATCCTCAGGGTTTCCTGTTTAGAGGGTTGGGCCCATTCCTGGTCAGTGTGCTGGTTGGGCTGCTTGCTCCATGCTATTAACTTCTCTCATCCCTTGTACAAGAGAGCTTGGACTGATTAGTGGTATAACTCAAGGCTAAAATTTAAGCTTTTTAGCATCGTATCCATTTGTGGATTTAGCCTACATGTAATATCTTTAAAAAAAATAAACAAAAACCAGAGTAAAAGAATTATCCCCCAGTAAATTTAATTGAACAGAGTTGAGGCCATTTTGTCAGACATCTCAAGCCACATTGCAGTCTCTATTAATTTATTTGGGTTGGTATATTTTCCTGGAACATCCTAAACTATGTAAAGGGAAATGATAGTGTTATTTCTCACTACCAATTATTGATTACAGTTTTTAAAGTTGCCTTAAGCATAGAAAATGGCTGTAGTTCAAGATAGGATGTTCATTGCCTGAGGATTGCATATACTCTTTGTAGTGGTAAAAAAGACAAGGAAGACAAAAGGTGATTCATAAAACCTGCTGACAGAGATCCCAGATTTCAAATCCATGTGATTTGTATGTTATGCACTTGCACAGGACAAAAATTATTGTAATAACTGTGAATTCCTCTGACTTGCTCTAAAAAGGCTGTGTCAATATGAGAATTTATCAGCAAAGGGCTCCTGGGGGGCATGTAAATACAGTTATGAATGTCTTCCAAAATGATCTCAGCACTTGTGCCTGCACGTGCTTCTTTCATACTTAAGTGACAAGCATCCATATAAAAGAAAATACAACCGGCTTGTGTTGTAGACATCAGAGACTTTGTCAGAATCTACCAAAATTCATTACGAGAACCCAATTAAATGGAGCAAGTTTTGCTGTAGTAAATTGCTTCAAACAATACACTGTTTACCTTAATCTCTGTCTTAAACTGAGATTAAGAGAACTGAAGAGTGGGTTACTTGCCTCTCCTAGAATAGTTTGGGGTTGGTTTTTTTTGGGGGGGGGGGTGGTGGTGTGTTGTATGAGGAAAACAGCAGAAGTCCTTCTTTACTGTGACAGGGAGCAAGAAAGAGCTTGTATTCCTGTGATAATTAGGAAGGAAAAAGGCTTTTCCAGATGTCGTCTTTTCAGTTACCTTCTTCCTTACATTGGAAGCATCAAGTCTTCTGGATGTTTTCTTTGCCTGGCTGTCAAGGATGCTGGAGAAGCAAGCAGGGCTTAAAAAAAGAGGTAAAGAAACAAGAGTGCAAGAAGTCTGAGAGCCCATTTCTGACTGGAGGCAGAAGATTATGGTAGGAACATTAAGACAGAAGGAGGAAATGATCTGAAGACGTAGTGACATTGCTGGTCAGAAATAGAGGTATATAGAGAAGTGTGTATAATAGCAATGGTGGCGATAAGAATGGCAACAAAAGAGCTGTGGAGATCATGGTTCAGTTCCTGTCATAAAAGGTAGCTGGATCGTGTTTTGCTCTTTAAAGCCCCATTGGTTTGCACAAAGGCGATAGAACCAAATACTTGAAAAGTGACAAATTATCAAAGATTAAGCTGTATTAACTAATGAAATAGCTGTAAGGACATACAAATGCAACAAAAATAAGGAGTTACAGAAATAACAAAAAGTAGAAGGAATGCTGGAATTAATTACATGTCAATAATGTGTAGTTATAGCTGTCTAGACATGGTAAATAAAGTACAGCTTGACACACTGCCACCTTGTTCAAAATGTTTGGCTGGGTGAGTATGCACACATACGCCTCGCTGTGTGTAGAACTGTGGGGATTACTTTTAAGCATCAAAGAATGCATTGGATCTTGGATGAAATAAAGCTGGGTCATCAACTGAGTGGTGCAGCTGACACACCAGAAGGGTGGGATGTCATCCAGAGAGACCTGGACAGGCTGGAGAGGTGGGCCTGTGTGAACCTCATGAGGTTCAACAAGGCCAAGTGCAAGGTCCTGCACCTGGGTCAGGGCAACCCCCGGTATCAATACAGGCTGGGGGAAGAAAGGATGGAGAGCATCCCTGCCGAGAGGGACATGGGGGTGCTGGTGGATGAAAAGCTGGACATGAGCC
>NW_009259313.1:627253-676384 GCF_000687185.1 Egretta garzetta | reverse complement strand
TCCCTGCAGGGGGGTTGGACTAGATGACCTCTAGGGGACCCTTCCAACCCAAAACATTCTATGATTCTATCTTATTTTTAGCGTCGTTTGGTGTCTGATTTCTCCCAGTGCTTGTGAAAAGAGAACCAGGTGTGAGGTATGCAAGTGTACTGTAACAAAGCTTCTCGAAAGAGCAAAGATGCACTGCCCTACCTGAAGATAGGCATTGTATGTTGAAGCAAAAAACAAATTACTCAGCAGCTCTGCCTTGCCTTTTTGAATCCATGTAGTTTTCAGACTTGTTTGTGCGTGTGACTGTTACAGAAAAAACAAGGCTTATATTCTGCCTGGTTTTCACAGGGGCGAGGCATGAATCCAGGAGGTTTGAATGCAGAAGGTTTTACTGAGAACAGAGTAAGGGTTGAGTTCAGTCCTGCTAAGGTCATGTAAGGAATGTTCCACATTCGCTTCGCTGGGATGACATCCATATCAAGAGATCAGAAAGGAATCTGGGAGATCTGTGCCCCTTTGGCCCAGCCTGCAGACTGGGTCTGAGTATGAAGTATCAATAGTGCACTGTTGGGGGGAGAAAATAAGTTACAGCAACAGAAGCATTTTATGTAAACTGTATTAAGTAATCCTGCTGCTCTCTCCAACACTGATCAGACCTCAGCTGCACTATAGTCTAGTTTTGGACAGCGTATTTGAAGAAGGGTGAGGACCAAGTGGGTGGTATCAAAAGCAAAACAAGAAAGAATGGAGGTCTGCAGGATTTGGCCTGTTACACTGAAAAAGTTTAGATGGTTTTGGTCTGGAGAAGGTGAGACTGAGGGAGATTCGCTGTTGCAGTCTTCAAGTGTGTTAGAAATTGATCCACGGAGGAATAAGGTTTTTGTAAGTTTGCTGTAGATAAGGCAGGGCAATAATACCCTTGAATTGCAAGAGAAGAAACGTGGGTTAGATATTAGGAATACCTTAATAATAAGAGAGGCTGAAGCACTGGAATATATTCTGTAGAAAGGTTGTGGAATCTGTATAATAGAAGGGGTTTGAGAATAGGCTGGGCAAACTTTTTGTGTAAAGTTGCTGTTTCATCCTGTGTTGGGAAAAAGAAGCGAGGGGAGATTAAGTAATCTCTGAGTCTATTTCAGTCCTTTCTATGCCTACCAAGGGCTGTATTCCTGTCATGTGTAATCTGAAATTTAGGGAAGATCTGCCTCTGGTCTGTACGTGAATCTAGTGCGTCTTCTTTTTTTCCCCTTTTTCCTTTTTTTCTCTTAGCATTAGTAAATCTTCCAGACTATGATATATGTAAGATGTACAATAGCCAAGTTTCAACTTGTTCTGATCTTTGGGAACTAGGTTTTGGGACTTTTTGTTTGTTTTAAATGGATGACTAAGTGGTGATAAGATAGAACTTCCTCATATATTGTCAAAAGCGTAAAAAGTTCATTCGACAATAGTTCTAGAAGCTTAACTATTTTACTTACATGGTTGACTTTTATACAATGTCAGCTTTCCGTTTGGCTGAACAAGCATATATAGTAGTAAGGACTGAACCAGGTGGACTGGTGAAATAACTGGGAGACACTTGTTTTAGGAAATAAGTCATTTCCTTTTGCTTCTTTCCTTTTTTTCTGTCAGCATTTAATTAAGAAAAAAGAGAGGGAGTTGGTCATCTGAGAATTTAAAATGTTGAATATATTTGGTATTTAAAAGCTTATCGAATTTGATATGAGAAGATAGATTTTCATTCCAAAGTTCTCCTTATGCATCATTGGTTATCATTTGAAAACATAAGATTGCTTGAGATAGTCTATTTTCTTTGGGAAGAGAATGTAATTTTAAGATAGAATCTTTGGGTCTGAGGAGATTCTGTGTAGAAACACATATGAAAACATACTGAGTTTAGTGCAGAAGTAGGGTGTCATGAAAACAGAGTAGTGTATATCGTTCTCAGATGTACTAATGGAAAGCCTACAGCTTGCTTAGTTCTGCTTCCTCAGGAGATTTGCCTCAGGATATTTGTCATAAGTGAAGGTATTAAAAAAAGCACAAACCCAGACAGAAGTTTTGTGCAAGGATTATGGGAAAGGTATGTGTAAGCTCTACCAGTTGAATCCACAGTATAAGCCACTACTTGGGATTTTTATTGTGAATCCTTTTGATTAGATCACTGTGAAGCACAAAACCATCATACAATAACATAATTTTTCAACACATGAAGATATTTTCTTCTCTTCACCCCACTTGACCTATGAGATAGTACAGTGTAGTCATCTTTTTAACTGAATACCAATCCTGCTTTCACTAGTGTTGCTAGCCCATTGTCTTCCCACAAAACAGGGACATGCCACAAATCTTCTGAGATCCACTCCAGCTATTGAATACTGTCTAGTTAAATCTTTGCAGAATGCTGGAGCTGTGTGGGCAGCCATAAAACCAAGAAAAAAATGTGTTTATAGAAATTCTTCCAGAAAGAAATGAAGGCCGAGTAGCATTACAGGCAAAGGGACCCAGGAGGCTGAGGAGGAATCCGTCCCCTTATACAACTCTGCCCAGGCATGGCTGTGTGAGCCGTTGTGACCACCTGGACCTAAAACCTGCCTTGTCTTAACTCATTCACCTTTTCTGCTAATGCAGAGAAAGAAATCAGTTTGTCATGATGGACGGTGGGGGCAGAAGGGAGTCTATGAAGAAATCCTTTTGCTTATATTTTCCATTTCTCCTGCAGTTGTTGTTAAATCATAAATTTATCACAGCAGGAGCTTGCTGTGTTCATAATATTATATCATAGTTTCTTACAGAGATGGAAAGAAAATCACATGCATGCAGTGCCAATTTTCAACTAAAATCTCATCATTTTACCCAGGCACCTTTCTTTTCTGAATCTGGCTCAAGAAGAGTTTTACAGATTTTGGAAATTATGGGTACGTTCTTTCACTGATCTCCTTTGACAAATGTATCTAAGAGTTCTTAAGTATAAGGGAGCCTGGACTATGAGGCAGGATGATGGCACCGTTGGCTGAGCCTTCTCATTGTGAATTTGCTGCCTAGCTCAGGGATGAGCCCTTAGCCAGTATTCGTAATCCTGATTTTTCTATCTTTATTAAAACAACTATCTGAGTTGATTTCTGGTTCTGCCATTTCTTCAGTAGCTTTGCTATTTACTTGGTGTTTGTATCTTCTGCTTTTGTTGTCTTTCATTAGGCTCATCTCTTTATCTGCTCTCACATTTGTGTTTCTTCAGTCTGGTGTTATACTTCAGAGCAGAGTAAGGTGTTTCATTTCCACATGTTTAAAATTGGGTTTGAAGAGTTTATGATACATTTCTGTGTGTGTGTCTCTCTCTCTATATATATATAAAAAAAAATTCCAGGTATGCTGCAGGGCTGTAGCACTATCATTTTTTTTCCAGAAATGAATCTGAGATGATCGAAGTTGCAGATCTTGCCATGTCTATGTCACAGTGGCATCATCAGTAAAGCTGCTGGAGTTTAAAGAGGAAAATAATCTGTATGCTACCTTAAAAATGCACTGTCCTTCTTGAATATGAACTAGCCCAAAACCAAAAGAGGTCAAGGCTACAGCAGTAATGGGCTGCTTCTAGCTTGAATTTGCGGGTTTTAAGATTAATACTGCCAAACCAGCTAAGAGATATTGAAGGATATAGTTTCTCATTTAGAATTAAATCATCCCCTCTTTGGAGAAGGGGGAAAAAACCCAACAAACCTATAGAAGAGAAGAAAGGGAAGGATTCAGGGAAGTCCAAGAGTCTAACCTTGCAGAGTTTCTGCCAAAAGCTTCCTTTCAGGAGAAAGCTTTGCGGTCTGTTTTCAATTTAACTCTGTATGTATTATGCTCGCTGTTAAGGTCCCTAAGCCTTAGGATGTGTGAGGATAGGACTGTCTACTTAGGTACAACTTCAGAGAAGAATGAAGATAACGTGTCTGCCTTGAATCGCCTCCTCATACACTGGTCAATTTTCAGCTCACAGGAAATGGCCTGAAGTTGGGCCAGGGCAGGTTTAGGTTGGACATTAGGAAAAATTTTTTCACTGAAAGGGTTGTCAAGCACTGGAATGGGCTGCCCAGGGAGGTGGTCAAGTCCCCATCCCTGGAGGGATTTAAAAGATGGGTAGACGAGGTACTCATGGACATGGTTTATTGGTGGGATGGCAGGGTTAGGTTAAAGGTTGGACTTGATGATCTTAAAGGTCTCTTACAACCTAAACGATTCTATGATTAACTTTGTATCCTTCCCAAATGTCTCCAAAGAACTGAGGAAGTTAAAAGCTGTGGCCCACTAGGCAAGAAGAAGAAAAAAATAGTTTAATTATAGTTTTCATAGAACTGAGAAAGATGGAGAAAATCTGAGAAAGATGGAGAAAATCTTCCCATGCCAAAAGAATATGAAGCTGTCTTATTTCTGTCTCTTTGCAAGTAGTAAAATGGGAATATTCGTGAGAATTGAATTTGTTTTATAGTGAAAGCATTGCTGAATAATGTTTTGAATATTTGTAGGAGCTAGGGCTTACATCATGTTGGTTTTCAGACTATTTACTTCCCTGAAAAGCTGCATTTAAATAATCTTTCATGGATACTCTTTACCTCTGTAGATACTGGCTTGTCTTTTTGAAGGTACGGTTCAACTGCTGTTCCGATGTTGTTACCCTCAAACTTACATGCTAACATTTTCTTACCCAAAAGGAGTGAGAGGCAAATTTACAGTTTCCATTCAGTCTCATACTAAGGTGTCTCTTCTACCAAAAAAAAATATGCTACAGAATTTTTCTGGTAAAATCTGAACGATGTAATACGAATTATTTTTAAAATATGATTTATTTTTTTTTAGTTATAAACATTGTGCCTAAATTTTGCTCAAAAACATAGTGCAGAATACTATGAAGGAGATTTAAATCATTATTTAGTTCCATCTATATTGGCAAAGGTTTTTTTTTAAACTAAGCTGGAAAACTTGTGTGGGTCCCCCAATACTGGTTTTTACAGTGTAGGCAGGACTGACTTTTGTGACTCAACTAACCATGTTTTTTTAATTAGATCACATCCTAAAGGAAAAATGTTACTAAAACATCTGAAAATATAAAATATAAAATGGATTGGGCTTTTCTAGGAAAAGATATATATAAAACTATGCAAATAAATACAAAGATGGCAGTATTGCTTGTGCTTAACAAAAGGAAAGCTTAGAAGTTCTAGCCTCAGCCGTTCACACCGCTTGTGTCTGTTCATTGGGAAAGGTATAGTAATAATTTTCTTAAGAAGTGCTTGGCATCCAAGAATCCGGGGTGTCTTCGAAATCAACTAAATCACTATGCTAGCCTTTAATTGAAATATTTTATTTGCATGTCTGTCTGGGCTGTGCTGCTTTTAAGTATTGTTTAGGGAGAATAAGGTGGGAGCATCTGTACTACAGCTGCTGTTCAAATCGAGCAATGCCTTTCCTTTACTGTAGACAAAACAGTTGGCACAATTGTTTTAATTTATTTGTTTATGAAGAGCCAGAAATAAGCAGGCTTTATATTCTTTTGAAGTGGGAAGATTTTCTTCATTTTCTTGAGATTTTAAAAAAGTTTGTCCAGAGGGTATTTCATAAACTAGGTTAGACAACTATCCAGCAACTTTTTATTTCTATGACATGAGGAAGGAGGAGACTTTTCTCTTTCTGTGCGTCATTTCTTGGGATTGTTAGGTTTGATCTGAAAGTGTTTATTAATAGTTTCCACAAAGATGCTGTGATATATTTACAAGAGCTTGCTGAATTTCTTAGTAAGTGTGTGGAGGGCAAACTGTTTTCTTTTTAAATAATTGCGAATGGAATCTGTTCTTTTTCCCTAATTTTCCTGAAGAGTAGTTTTAATCTTTTTTTTTTTTCTTCAGCTGCTGGATGAGGAATCAAATACATCTGTTTTTAAATCAAATTCTGTAACAAGAAGTTCTTCTAATTAGCTTAATTTCAAATTTAGTGTTTGCTCATTCTTCATTACATTCAAGTTTTTAAGAAGACTGTAAGGAGGCATATAAAAGAAGAGAATCTAGCTATTTTTTATCTTTGAGCTCAGAACCAGTATTTTCAAGCATTGCTACTTACCCTTTTCTCTGAGCTATTTATTACGCAAACAAAAGCTGACAGCAAAGCTCGGTCTATAATATGTAAATCCTTGTGGAAAAATAGTGCCAAAAAACTGTGAAAAAATGGGTCCAGGCAGCTGCGTCACAAGGTTTGACCACTTTGGGCTGGGGTGCCAGGAGATTTGAGACAGATGTTTTCAGACATGCGGCATGCTTAAAACATTTCCAGGGGTCGAGCTACAAATAGTGACTTAATAAGTGCAGAAACAGGAAAAGTATGCAGGAGGACACAAGAGTTTATTCACCCCTAGGTGCACAGCCAGCCTCTTTACATTACATCTGCCTGTCAGGGTTGGCTATTTAAGCTGTCATGCCCTTGGTATTGCTCTTTGTCTGTCTGTGAATAAAGTGCAGCATTGTGATTACTAATCCCACTCCAGTGACTTGACTTTAAATGTGGTTTTGGAGCGGATCCCGGAGTTCTGTTTGCTAAGCTTCCTACTCCTGTTTCAGAGACACCACTGGAGATCTATGAGAGAGAGCACTGCAGACTGCCCTCCTCCTGTAGACCTGTCGCCTTTTTCTCCCCCCCCCCCCCCCCCTTTTTTTTTTTTTTTTTTTCCCCAAAAATTTTTTAAAGGAAATCAATGGATACCAAAGTGATCTGTTTATTTTTCTTTTTTTCTTTGCCTCCGCTGACAGTGGGAAATCACACTGGTCGCATCAAGGTGGTCTTTACACCCAGCATCTGTAAAGTGACTTGTACCAAAGGCAACTGTCAAAACAACTGTGAGAAGGGAAATACCACCACCCTCATTAGTGAAAATGGCCATGCTGCTGACACTCTGACAGCCACAAACTTCCGAGTAGGTAAGTACCCTGAAACTGTATTTGTCCTTAGCTGTCCTCTCTTGACTAACAGAGGGAGGAGATGTTTTGTTATTAATACCAGTTGTGCATCTGTTACTCTTTGTTTGGAGGGCTGTGCTGAGTAGGAACCATTGTGTGTTAGACAAGCTTTCTGGTATCCTTCGGAAATGTTCCCAGAAGTTCCTTTGTGTCATAGAAAAAAACTCCCATATTTTTCATCTGAATTTTCAGCTGCAGGGCTACAATATGCGAAACTGAAGCTTTTGGTAAAATTCATCCCTCAGAGTTTGTGTTGGTAAATAGAGAAAATGTCCACAAAAAGTTCTGTTTCCTCTTTTTGCTTGTTGAATAGGTATCAAATGCACATGAAATCTAGCTAACACAGTGAATCTGTCTTGAAAGAAATTGTTCAGTAGTTCCTTAAACCTACAATCCTTTTTAAAAATACATCAGCTTAAAACTTCTTACTGCTGAGAGTAAAACAGATTTCATATTTGCCATTTTTAGAAACTGAAATAATGTTAAGTCCAGTTGAAGTTATCGAAGCCAGTCATCTCTCTGTTAACGTTTATTCTTTCTGCTTGCTCAGTGAGAGTATCAGCAGTATGCCAGTCTAAACCCTACGACTGCTTGACTGTGTTGAAACAAATCCTGAAAGCTATCTAGGGTAATGATTAGCATATTTTAACTGTACGCTATATGACGTTGGTAGGAATTTATATACAAGTATCAGTCTTGTAAGCAAAGAGGAATACAGATATATGGGTACATACCTAAACACTTTTAAAATTGTTGTTTCGCATTATGATATTCTTAACTGCACTTGGAAAGTATTTTGCTATTATCCTGAAAATATCATAGTATCATTTTCTGAAAAAACACCCAAAACTTGAAAAATTAATTATTTTGCCAATTTGTACTTAAAGAATGCCAGATATGAACATTGTAACTTTAGTCTCCGTCTAGTATAAACATAATGTCAGGCAGCGCAGAGGCTGGCCAATGCTGCCCTTTTTAAAGTGCACTATTTTTCAGACTCTGAGGGGGGAAAAAGCTATTCCAAATTATTCTTCTTCACATCCAGACAGACGATACAAAGAGCAGTTCCCTCTCTTAACGCTCCTACTAGACTATCAGGCTGTGGGTGAAAGCTCTTAAAATTATTAACATGTTCCTTGATAATATGCATGTTTGTAAAAATACGTGATAATTGAAACAGTGTTTTAAAAGAGCAATGCAACACATTTTGGTGTTTGGTTTTGGTTGTTTTAAGGCATTAAGAAAGAAAAGGATTTTGCAAAGGAATGGTAAATCAAATACTTTAAACTTGTGTTTACTGTCAGTACAGATTTTTACTGATGTTTTGGCAAGCACCACAGCTAAGTAAGTTTATTGTTTAATTTTCTGACTACTGTGAAAGGATAGGGTTATTCTCCCCCCCTTCATTTGACCTAATTTTTTTAGTGAAATTATGAAATGCTAGAACAGGCAGTCATGTAATTTGTCTGCTATGTAAATCTGTGCTGTAACATGACCTTCTCTCAAATACTTGAAAACTTGGAGAGTGGAAATCGACCTGTGAAGACGTGTTCCACACCTTCCTTCCTGGCCTCAGGCCATGCAGCTCATGATGCACTGTATACAATAGGCTGCTAGAAATACTCAAAAAAAGCAGCTCGTAATAATATCTGATGGAAAGATAGGGGAGCGTTATGTTTAAAAAATGTATAAAACCAAGTTGTTACACATGTGTAGGGATTTTTAACCTGCCTGTGGCTAGCTATTTTCCCTATTACCTTTAAAAGACCAAAAGCATTCACCACATCTCTAAGTATTGTCATTGTTACAGAAGAGGAATAAGAAAGAGGTCTGAACTGTGACTTCAAGGTTCTGCAGTTAAAAATAAAAATGCTGAGTGAATTTAACTTCTTAATAGCCAGAGAGGAGAGATCCTACACCTGTAGATTGAGTTCTTTCACTGTTCGCAGTTTTCAGGTGCTTTTGAATCACGTTTTAAAATATATACTACTGAAATAATTTTTATATCTGTTCTCTAACTAGTGCCTCTCACTAGCTTAGGCTTGTCCTGATAGAGATGTCTCCTCATACATAAAGCAGAAGTAACTTGGGTCTTCTGAGATCATTTATTTTTGTTACATTTTTAACATACTACGTTTTGCTTGTGCTTTTTGCTTTTAAGTCCCTCTTCTAAACTTGTTTACTTACTGTTTATCCAAAATGCATGGAAATTCTTACTCTGATCATTTGACATTTAAAAAGTGCAGCCATGAAACAGAATGTCATGTCAGAAAATACATACTTAAAGCAGCAAACAGCACTTTCTCAGTATATTTTTTTAAAGTATTTGTTCTTCCTAAAGCCAGAAAAGATAAATTCACATGCCCTATTTGGAAAACTAACTCCTATTACTAATAATAGATACCTACTATGAGTGGGGAGATTAGGAAACTGCTTTAGGTTGTTAGATACAAATGTATTTCTGTAGCAGGAGCAGCATTCTAGTACACAAGACTGAATTTAGATTCTCTGATGACAGATTGCAGTTAGCCTTCGCTTTGCTTTGTTCTTAATAATCCGTTCTTTCTAATAATGAACCAGAGTAAAATTTTCTGTGTATGTTTTAAACTTTGAGCTGAACTTTGTAAACACTTTTTATTTTCAGAGAGAATAAGTTGCAGTGCCTGTACTAAAGCTACTCAAGTTTTTCTGTGTGTTCTTTCAGATTCTTAAAATCTGCTCAGTTTGTCATTTTAGGTGAAACTTGGTACCAGTGACTCCAGACAAGGAACAAATTCTGTTTCCTGAAAATTTTATTAGATATGGATAAGCCATTAAAAAAAGGAAAAAAAAAAAAAGAAAAAACACAACAAGAAACAGATTGGGGGAAATGTAGCTTTTCAGGTAGCTGAGATTTTGGCTGTTCTCATTAAGAGCTCTGGAATTTCAGTTGAAGGTGATGAAAGCTTGGTATTTCAAAGGAAGGATCTCCTTGATTGCCAGTCTGCTTCAGTGAAACTTTGGGGGTTTTTGCAGTTTCATTTTGTGAATGGGATATGTTGCACGGTTAAACTAACAGACCTCCAATATTTCATTGGCTTAGAGAATGAAAGCATTTAGTCTGAATGGAAGCTTCTGCTGAATAGATGATTCTCATTACTCGATTGGATTGATGCATGTGCAGTTTGTATGGTATTTCAGTCCTGATAGATGTACAGAGGCTTGTAAAACAGGGTCAATATATGTGCATAAGAAAGGATGCATATAGCATAACATATGAGGTTTCTGTCTCATTTACTGTTGAAGTTACTCGATGATGTGTCCTGTTTCTCCTCAAAATTATTCAACATTTCAGAATACCTATTTTTGAAATGAATTTTCTCTCTGTAAGGAGTGGGAGGACAGTGACTAATTTGTAACTGTAAAATGAAGCAGTAAGGAATTAGGAAATGCCCAAATTAATATTCTTCATGCTCCTTAATTTTTTTCCCTGTTATGCATATGTATTTAATTACAGATTTACATTCTACTTTTTTCCACAGGATCCCTGCTTCATTCATTGCACAGGGATGACAGAACTTAGTAAAGGAAGCAGTCATTTAATACTTCAGTTTATATTCATTGCTCATTTGCAGCCCTGTGTCTCATTTAAAGCGGTTCGTTCAAACTGTTATAAATGAGACATTAAAAAGAGTTGTGTGCTATTCAGTGGAAGTGCATATCTTTCTGTAGGAATTTTGTGACTGAGCACTTGGCAGTATCTGTGTCAAACCAGGAAACAGCAGTGTTCTGCAGATGGAGACCTAGGAGAGTTTTAAGAATTTTTTCCCAAGACCATAGGAGACAATTGTGGCAGAGGTGATGATAGAATTCTTTGCTACTCCCCTGTATATCACTCTATCACTCATCAGTATCTCTTCTTTTGACATTCCTTTCCCCTTTTCTTCTGATCCCCTTTCATGTAGACTGCACAGTTGTCCTTCCTCCTGCCTTTGCTCTGCACAACCATAGTTTACTTAGGCTGTTATTGGGGCTGAGGGAATATTTTTGTTGTGTGCTTTCCCTTGGAAGAAGGGCAGATTTTTAGGAACCCTTTATTTCTTGTTTCATTCAATTTGAGTGAAAGTTGAAGTGTTTTTCCTACAGCTTCACTTGCCTTTGTAGGGAATTGTTGTGAAGTTGAGAATGATGTCAGATGCGTGTGTTGTGGCCTGCAGTCTGTGTGAGCCATTCTTCCTTGTGAGACTAGAAGAGAATGAGATGTTTATCCATCCTCCTTTCTTCTCATCTATAAAAGGTCCATTTGTCTCTGGTCCTATATTAACATGTTAGTAAGGATTCGCTGGACATCATTTGGTGACGTGGTGTCATGGTCAAAGTGAAAACATATCTGGTCGTCTTATTTTGAAGGACCAGACACATTTACTTAATCATAAATTTTAAAACTTTCAGCGTGGCTCACAGTGATCTGCATATCCTGTACCCTGTTGCAATAAACATGAAATTATATTGCCTATTGAATTTTGGCACTTTCCCTATTGGAATTTTGTATCAAAAAAATTTCCTGTTTTACTGTGTTGACTCTGTACAAATGTTTTTGGATAATTGAGGTTGTCCAGAAGTTTCCAGTTACATATAGACAGAAACTTCCAAGAAGCAGCATAAACATTTTGCTCAAATTTTATTTGGTGGTCTTTTGAAATAAGGGAAGAAAATTTGACCAATAGATTTTAAAACAATAAGTTATTCAAAGGAAATTTAGTAAAAAGACTCGCTATGTAATTATTATTCTAACAGAATTTCCTATCTAGGAAAGAGTCTGGAAACCATAATTATTTAGAACTGTGAAAATGTAAAGCAATTATTTTACAAAAAGTTGATAGAATTTCTGAATTTTATTCATACATACATGACCATGAATTTCTATTGATGCTGTAGAAGTTAACATTGTTTTTTCTTCAAGCACTCCTGGTCTTGCCAAAGAATTGTGTTGGCAATGACCTGTAATCAAGCCAGCACGCTTTATCTGTAGTCTGTGTATGACAGGAAATCAAAGAGAATGAGTGGCATTTTCTTGATGCCATTTGCTATGTAATAAAGTTGTTTCCTTGCTCCATATGATACATACTGCACATACCCTACTACATTTAAGAGGTACTGTAAGACTATGACATTTGAGGAAGATTTATCAATATTGTTTGGTATGAAAAAGTATTTACTGGAAATAATATCGGAGGGCAAACTTGGTGGCATATAAAGACATGTAAAAGACCAACAACTTGTAGAAGTATTTGTGTAGATTTGTGAGAATTTACAGACTCTTCTGGCAGCTTTCTACCCATTATATTTTATTCTTTGTTGTACTGGATTTAGTAAGAGAATGGCAACATGTCAGAAGGGATGCTTTCCTTCTCTATTACGAAGTGGTGTTTACCACTGGGTGAATGGTGTCAGCCTGGGTAGGTGACCCATCACGTCTCACCTATGCAACTTGTGCCCCAGCAAAACCCTGTTCATTCCTATGGTTTCAGCTGAGACTTAGCAGATGTACATGTAGCTTCTCAAATGGGGGATTTAAAATAATTGATAACAAATGTCATGCAGAGGTTTTTGAATTCCTTTTGGTACCATGACTGAGGAGAATTGATTTTTTTAAATGCTTTGGTTTTCCACTTGATGATGTTCCATCAGACATCCTAATTGATGAGGAGCTTGTTTCTGGAATAACTGCTAAGCTAAAGAAGAGTATATGATAACTCAGTCTGGTTTTAGTAGTGTATTCTCTGTGGGCAAGAGTGAAGTGTTACTTTGAAATATCCTTGGGTTTTGCACTTGCTACAGTATCATCCTTTTCTGAAGCAGTTATGATGTAAGAACCTTGCTATTCCCCCAGTGTTATCAGTTTAGTCCTTTTACCCTCTCTATCGTGACAACCTTGTAGCCTTATTTGGTAAAAGTTTTGTTTCTACTGTTCCTGCAGTAATTATCATTTCTGCTCTGTCAGGCTTTATCGGTTTATGCTCTTTTTGCTGCTAGATGAAGTATTTTTGCTTTTAACAGATGCTGGCAGACTCTTGAAACTTGCAGAACTCTGGGACAGCTTGATTAAAAGATTAACTTCTTAAACTTTCTGCAACAGTAGTCAAGGAAGTTGGTCAAGTCTGTCAGTGTGTCTCTCGGGGCTGGGGGGTGGTGGGGGAGGAGAAAACGTTCAGGATATTTAGAGTTTATTCACTGCTTTAGCTGGTAATTTGAAATTTAATCTGTATAAATGATGAGCATGCTTGAAATATTTATTCATGCAGCAGCATTGCAACAGCTGTAGCAAAATGAAGGCCAAGTATTTTTCCTCAGACACTGGAGAGAATGGCTAAAATAGAAAGATGGACAAATAACGGTGGAACTATTTTAGAGTTGTTTGCATCCTCTGCCTTATAGAAGACACTAGCAAAAGGGTATTTCCCAGCCTGAAGACCCAATATTAAACAATTTGGGAGGAATCACTTTATCATGAGCATCAATTTAACAGATAGTCCTTTTTTCCAATCTCACTTTGTTCTATGAAGTAAATTTGAGCAGACAGGTAGTGTAGTGTAGGCTTTCCTAATCTGAACCACTAGTGGACTAAAATTCTATCCTGCAATATAAATGCATCACTGTAGTCTGAGCAGTGCTAAGGGTTTTAAAGCATTTTCAATTATTGGCCACCTACACTCAAATTACAAAGAAAAATTGTATCTTAAGGATTATGTTGTTGTTGTTGATATGCATATCTGTTCAGAAGGAATGCTTCCTTTCCCCCATTTATTTATCAGTACTTGTCATCAACAAATAGTTCTGGTTCCTACCACATAGACAGCTTAGAACATCTGTGAGCTCTTTCTTCATAATCTTAAAATAATTATTCAAATCTGACATTTTTCCCTCTGATTCTAGTGGATGCCAGATGCTAATTTAAAGAAAATACATTGTTCAGCCACATGATTTTAATGAGGTTGAACTTAGACAAGGCTGTTAGCAACTCATTCCTACTCCCTTGCTCACCTTAAGGACTTCGGACCATCACTGCGAAGCAGAAGTCCATCTGCTCTTGAAGCACTCACCAAACCGTATATTATAGAGAACACAGGTTTTGGATGTGCAGTCATAGGAAAAACCACAAATGGAAATGGTACAAAATCCACACCTGCAGCCATTCAAAAACACATGGAGTATGTTTCCCTCAAAGTTAAAGCAAAACAGAACACAAAGTTAAAATGCATAATGCTTTATTTTACTGTATATGGTTTTAATTTCTAGGGATTAGTTTATGTACATCTGACTTGAAGTACTGTAAAAAGAGAACTAAGAGTGCATTTATTTGAATGATTACATTGTTGCATATTCAAATAAACACACTACCTTCTACAGCTATAATTTTGTTATTGCTAAACCAAATGTCTTTGCACATACCTCACTGAAGATCAAGTATATGCCAACTTTGGCTTAAAAAAGAAGAAAGTTGCCTTTGAATTATGCAAGCACAGAAGAGTGACAAATTTCTTTACTTGTTAAAAATATGGCATTTATCACGGATAGATTTCTTAGCGAACAGGTTTGTATTTAATGTGTCCTTTTGGACATAACACAGTCAGAAGGAGGCAAGCAGCTATCCCTGCTCTGCTGATCACAGTCTTTCCCCATTCAGCCTCTCTACTGTCTATTCTGGTTTTGTTTATTCTGCTCCAGATAATTCCTCTGTCTCTGCACAGTGCAGCCTGTATAACTTTCACCTATCCATTCCGCCTATAATGAGTTCTTCTGAGTATCAGCGTAACTGAGAGGCCTGTTTTGTAGCGTAGAGGCACAGAGGTTTCTGGATCTTTCTTTTGGAACATGAGCTAGATCTTCATTACACACACATTTAAGTTCTTTGAGTTTTCTGTCTATCCATAAAAAGTGAACTCTTAAAAAGGAACTGTGAACTTTTAACGAGGGATTTACAAATGTGAATGAAGTTGAAGTCCATGGGAATTGTAAACTTTTATTTACAAACCTCTTGTAAAGTCTTGAGGGATGCCAGTCAATGAATAGAAGGAAAATTGGGTATTTGGTGCTCGCACGGGAAGGGGGTTGAGTTTTAAGAAACCCAGTCACGGAGAGTATTTCTCATCTGCATTTTATGCAGCCAAATGCTTTGTTGTTTTGTCATGTTGGTTGTATTTTTAGTTTAATTTAGAGATGATAAGCTGAGTCAAGTTAACGGAGGCCAGGTTGGATGGGGCTCTGAGCAGCCTGATCTAGTTAGCGGTGTCCCTGCTCCTGCGGAGGGGTTGGACTAGATGACCTCTAGGGGTCCCTTCCAACCCAAACCATTCTATGATTCTATGAAGTATGAAGTCAAATTTTTATATTTGATATTATTCAGATACTTAAAGCTTAGGGGAACTTTCCGCAACTTTTCATGCCATAATTGAGGAACACAAGTTCTCTGATTTCTCCCTGAGAGGGACTGCCTCTGTCCATGTATTGTATAGGGCAGTGGTCTCCCAACTTTTTTCATTGCACATCCTTATCAGTAAAAAAAATTTTTAAGCATGACCCCCAGATACATGTATGTTTGTTTATAAATTATATACATGTACTACTGTATATATCATATGTATGCACATTATAAAACATATACAAAATAGACATTAAAAATGGATGAGAAAAAGATGAAGTAAACTCTATTTTGAAAATTTATTTGATTTATTAATGGTGCAAAACACATTTCTTTCCAGCATCCCAGTAGATTGTCTTGCACGCTGCTTGGGGTGAGCACACCCTACTTTGAAGACCACTGTTCTAGGGAACCAAAGGAGACCGGTTGCATAGCATAAGCTGTAATACTTTCTTCCTGCAGTTAGTATGTGTCCATCGTGTCTCTCTTACTTATTGTTTCATTATATTAACTTTATCCTGTTATGTTAGATGATATATGTGTAGGTGCTAGAACACCTTTTCTCAATCTAATCAAAAGTTACATAGGTCCAAGAATCCCTATTGCGACAACGGGGGCAAGGGGATTATTTGTACTTGCCTACATTTCAGGGCGCAGGGTCGGGTACAACACTGCGGTGTGAAGCTTGTCAGTGGGGTTGTACACAGCTCAGGGGAGCTGGGGGCACGGTTTAATTGCTTGGAACTGGACACGACCAGTCAGTGTGCTGACTGTATTTTAGGTTTATGCAGCTTATGCAACAATTTATACAGCTATTATGTGTTGTTAAAAGAACGACAATGAGAAATGTTGAAGTTGTGGGGTTTTTTAATGAATTTCCAGCTGTACACTCTCTGCAGAGTAACCTTTATCCTTCCTACCCATTAGAACTGACTCTGCTCTTTTCCTCCTTCAGAACTCCAGGATTTGAGTCTTTTACTTTTCACTGATCTCCGATGACCTAATTTATGACTCAAACTCTGAATGCTATCCTTCCCAATATTCTCATATTGTGTCACCACCTCAAGGTCAACTCCCTAGAAAACTTTCCAATTTCTTGTGATCTAGCCAGTGCCAGAAATCTTAGATAGCTTATTTTTTTAACTAGACCAGGAAGGTCTGGATTATGAGCTATTATTTGTATGTTAATGGGTATCTACTTGAAAGGATCTATTCCTACTTTATGCTTCTTGTAAACTTTTTCACACAAAAATGAGCACTGTGGTAATGTTACAGTAATCAGAGAGCAGTCTTCTGATGTTTGGAAATGATGGAAATTTTTGTAATGACTACAGTTTTTGTGGCTTCTCTTTTTCTATTCTAAACGTAATTTTGTTACTTGAGGTTGTCTTGTGTTACGGGATGCAGTGGATCAGTGTTTGTAGACCCTTTGGATCTAAGCTTGGGTGCTCGTCCCACTCAACAAATCTTACTGAGGTGCCTGGGTCAGGAACCTAGAAGTCAGTGATGAGAGACACCTTTATGGCAGGATGGCCTGCGGGGTGAGCCTCTCTTCACTGGCAGAGTGGGAAACCTCAGGTAACAACATTCTGAATTTAGATGGTTCAATGAGGCACAAAAGGTAAAATGGGATGAATCTCAGCTTAAATATCTATTATTGAATTGCCAGAAATGGTAAGGATGCTGATGCCCCTGGCCACTGTCAGCTTTACTGCTTCTGTGGTCTTCAGAGTCTTTGCATAACAGAAGCGTGACCACATGGCTTAAATGTTTCTTGGGACATTTTGCCATTTTGTCTGATGGTAACCAGCTAGTTTGATGTCTAAGAGCAGCTCTTTTTTCTGCCTTACACTTCTGGGTGTTATTACTTTCTTACTCTATGCAAGAGTCCAGTACATTTCTTGGAAACAGCCTGATAGGAGAATGGTGTCAGAGCAGAGGATCAGTTAAGTGAGTTCATCAGATTGTAACAGTGCATGAGCACTAACAGCTTAGTGTCATTATGGTCAAGTTACTCCTTATACCTGTAGTCTTTAAAGGTGGGTAATGCTGCTCAGCTGACACCAGAAAGGAAGGGTATAGCTTGGAAAGGTCCTATAGCAACAAAGATGCTTGTTGTTTGTTGTTATCCATCCTTCTGTTGAATTCTTCTCTGTTGAACGCAGACATGTTACGACATTAACTAATACATATTAGTGTTAAGCATCCTCAGGCACGTGTATGCTATACAGAGGAGTAAGAGCCTTAAAAGCACTGGGAACATAGGAAGGGTTAGTTTTCATCAGACAACTAGGCATCTTGATTTCAGTGTTCCCAGTTTGACAATGGCAATTAGTAAGTTATGCAGGACTGCTTAAAATGATACCTATCAAGTCTTTGTGCTGCAACATACTATTTTGCAATCTGTTTACATTTTGTATTCTGCAGGAAATTGGTTTAAGAAAGATGGTTTTAAAAAAAGTCTTGCTAACTTGCTAGACTTTCAAACCCAGCCTTTCCTAGAGATTTTATTTCAGCTGCATGTCTTGCAGAAAGAGGAAAATTGATATCAACACACTCCAGAAATCTGAAGAAATGCCTGGAGTAGCTTTTTCTATATGTGTTAGCATCATTATCAAGGGTCTGATACTGGCCATTTGTAATGCATTAATTCCTGATAAACAGCAACTAGTGGATTTTTTTCTTCCTTAGTATACTGATTCTAGGCCTAACTCTTGTGTTATATTCAATATATCAGGGTCTTCTCTAACAAAATCAAAAGATTTGCCAAATATGATCAGGGTAGGAGTGAGTCATCCCCTAACACTCTGTCTATCCCCTTGCCTCTAAAAATAGTGTCTGAATCATCTCAGATATTGAGAATATTGGAACCAGATTTAGCAAAGAGTGACTGTGAGCATCATGCCTGTTAGTGAGCCAGAATCATCCTGTCAATCACTTCTCAACTACCATAATTTTTGCTATACCCTTTTTGTGTTGAGTAACCACAGCTTTAGGTCATTTTCCATGGCAGAGCACTCCTTTCATTTTTCTGATAGCATTTGAATATTCTAGTATTGTTTTTCAGCCATTCCATTCTTTCCACACTGTACCAGTTTAATAGTTTTTTGGCAGCCCTGGGTCAGGTGGTGCTCATTTCCGTCACCTACACACAGGCCTACAGTTGCATTTGACATGTCTGAGGATAGCTGGCTTATCACATGAGCTTGGAAGGATGTGATACAGGCCCTATGAGACTCCCACGCCCTTTGGACCTGCATTGAGGGGTGAATGAAACACATGGGGGCACATCAGGTGTCTCTTGGTTGACTTTGTACACATCTTCAAGTCACTAACATCCAGCTCTTCTTCCTGAGGTGTTCTAAAGTACTGAGTTTAAAACTGAGGAAGACATATGAGTAGTACGGTGAAATTGTCTTGTGCATGTTCATTCTGGATTTCTTGCTGATCATGATGCTCACTCAACAAATGAATATTTCTCTAAAATGTATTGCAACCTTGTCCTTGGTGATCTGAACCTGCTCCCCAGCTTTCAGTATCAGGATCTCCCATAGTTGACAATGTAGCCTCCATTAAAGAATGACTGATACTGCACTATTGATGTGCTTTTATAATGGAAAACTGAGACAGTGGGACAAGCATGCAGACTGAGACAGCTTAAATGTCAGCATCTACATATGAGGTACATGTTGAAACTTACACTGCAGTCAATGGAGATTTAGAAATTTGTTCAACTCACTCTAATACAGACACTAAGGCAATACCTACTTGACTCTGTTTTTCCTTGGATGGGATCTCACAGCTTTCAATTCCCAGTGAAGACAGCATCCCTCCCCCTTTTTCATAAGTAGACAGTTCTTTTCTAGTGTATACTTAATTTGTTACACTTGCTGCACCTTATTTACAGTGAGTTGACATTACCATGAAGTGATGCTAATTGGTAGACAGCCTTTCAGCAGCTCAAATAAAGCTCAATTACTCATGGAGATAATGATCATCCCAGAAGCTGAGCCTGTACTAGCAGCTGAGTTGGAGAATGAATTCTAAATAGAAAGTTTGGTGTTGGGATATATGAAAATGTAAAATGCCTGAAGATGTAGGTGATATGATTTTGTGATGCTTTCTTCTACTGGTCTTCCTTGGTGATTGCTGTGTAGTGCTGCATTAAGTAGAATCACAGACATTCCTCCAGTTAGGCTTTCAGGTACGACATGATTTGTTAAAGCTCGGTGCTGATAGTGGTATATGGAGGAGTTTGAAAAGAACTAGTAAAGTACCATTTTGTTTAGAGAGATACATCTTCCAAAATTGTGAGAACAACAGCGAAAACATTAAGAGAATAGTCAGACTGCATTCTAGGCATTTATTTTATTTTAAATGTATTAGTCTAGATCTGTAATAGAATTAAAAAACCCAACTGTTGTAGTTCCTGATTTTGGAACTATGTTGTCAGCAGCCTGAAAATGGTAATGGCTGCAAAAGACATAGTATAACTGTAAGGTTTTTCTTCATTAATGTAAACATGCAGCAACTTAAAAATAACTGAATTGATAAATTCTCAAATAGCCGTAGGCATGATGACAGCTGTTGGGCTTCCTTAGTGCAATGTCTCTCTTTAAAAAAAATTTTAATATGTGCAGTATGGCCTTTCATGGAGTTTTTTTAGAAGTCTTCTAGAGCAAGTGCAATTCCCTAGGATTCTTGGCAGCATATCTTAAAGTGTAAAATCATGCCTGTCCAGATGGCTTTAGTTGACTACTACTTGCTGTTCTGCTCAGTGATTCTCAACTCTACTGAGCTCAGTTGTGAGACTAGATTCAAGCTAAGAACAGTGCTCTGAATCCAATCCTCAAAGCTACCTGCATTTTTCTCTAAATCTTCATATATGATTTTTCTTCTGTAAGGTTTCTTTGATAAAAGAAAATTAAAAGTAGAATTGGAGAAAATTCTACTTTGGAGAAAAAAATATGGAAAAGCATGAAAAGATTAGAATGACTTTTGGAAGTGTTCAGTCGTGATTCAGCAAGGAAGAAGGAAGAGAGCAACCTGCTTTTGTAATGATGAGTGGGACATGGGGGGATCGCTGATGACAAATGGAAGGGGGGAAAATGGTGATAAGTATAAATTTAAAGTTATTAAATACAGAAAGTTGGTAAGGCTAGCTAAAGAATTCATAGAAATACATTCCAGTGCAGATATTAAATATTACATGAGAAGAAGCCCAGTAGTGGTACAGGAGATAACATACAACAGACACACTTATAAAATTGTTACTGCTGATAAAATCAAAGCAGAAGGACTCAGTAACTACTTGCTTTGTGTGTGCAATGTCCAACATGTGCATCACACATCTGGAATGTTAGTAACTAGAACTACTGGTTAGAGATGGTTTCAGAGGAGATGTAGGTACCATCTAGTACATGAGAGCTGTTAAATTCAAGACAGTGATCTTAATAAAGGGGCTGAAAGGGAGAAATCTCAGGTTTTGTGGGAAGGATACAATATTCTTTCCTCTTCTTCAAAAATGTAGGTCCACGTTGGATCAATAAAAACTGGATTTCAAAAATATGTATCAATTTCAAAGTGTGAGAGAGATCTGTAAGTAGCCTTCTGGTTACATTAATGAGCCTTTTAGGTAGAGGAAAAGAGAATCTCGTCCTCAACAACACTTAGTCCCTCTCAGAAAGGGCCCAGGCATACCATTTTTAACAGCATGTCCTTGGAAATTGGAAAACAAATGCTGTACTATACCACTGGCAGGAGATGGAGGCTAAAATTCTTTTCTCCTTAATTGCTCTGCCTGGATTCCTCACACTTAAATACGAGTATTTCATCTGTTCTGTCATAGTGTAACACAACGAGGGATGCATTTCTAGGACAGTTTATCTTCTGCCTAGAGCAACCCATTTTTAAAAGTCCCATGTTCTCATAATGTTTAGAAATTTAGGGTGCTCTTTGCAGCAAAAAAATCATTCAAAGACTCATGTATCCTTGTTAGTAGTTTCTGGATAAAGAAGTAGTTTTATGTGAAAGGCAGGTGTGTACATCTGTGTGTGGCATGTACACAGATCTCCTTGCTCTGGGATTTTTAGAGGCAGCCTGCTGCTTTGGTCTTCTTGACAGAGCCACAAGTGGTTGCAGTTGGGTTAGAGCAGAGCAAAGACAGTTGTCATTACCTGAATGCGATTTATTCTCTCGCTCAAGAATTTCATAGTAGTTGAGTTCATCCTTGGACTCTGATGTTTGCTTGCATCTTTAATGTTAACAGTCTTGAAATGTTATGTGCACTCAACTGCAAACCAGTGAAATGACCCCTAGGGAGAGAGAGAGATAAATAATAGGTGATTATATATAATTCCTGAGAGATGTCATTATTCTGTATTTATCCCTACTGTTATGTGGGGGTGGGGTTTTAATAATTTTATCAGTGTAAATGTAAGAAAATTTTACCTACAGAAAATAATATTTCTGTGCAGAAAAGACTGTATTTTGGAACTATTAAACTTGAGTCAGGACTATTCTTCGTGGCTAACTCTCTTGATTTTCTTTGAGACTTTTTTTTTTTTAAATGTGCGTGATCTAGACAGGAATAACAGCACAAAGCTTGTTTATTTTAGCAATAACTTGGTTTCCTTGTCTGGGTAAACAGCAGTACTTATGATCCCATTCCCAAGTGGGGCTGCATTACTTTGTTCAAGATCCCTTGCTAATAATGGTTTAAAAATATAAGGCAATTTCTAATGAAGTCAGTGACCATGTTAATTCACAATAGTGGAGAACCCAGTTTAGTAGCTCCGTATTTTTTCTTATCATACCATTAGGTTTGAGGTAGGTTCCTGTTTGAAATTTTTCCCTGCAGTGTTGCAGATCTTGCTTCTTTCCAGAGGAAACATCTTGCAGTGCCTTCAGTATTGTGTTTACCACTTAAGGATGATTTCTATTAGTGTATTGTAGTGTACAGAGTAAAAAAAAATTGTTAATAAGATCCTTGTTATAATATTTACGCATCTGCTGATAAACAACGTGAAGGTGATGGTATAAGGGACCACATTTGATATAGTTCCTCTGCATCACTCTGGTCAGAAGTCTGGTGTAGCAGAACATACCACCTTGAATGACATGAAGTAGGTTTTTTCTACTTGTGAACATTTTCAGTTGTTTTATTTCTTTCTCACTGAACAAATTTGAACGTTAATGTACCCACTGAAATGACTACTGCATTTTTTTCTTAAGTAGGTTTTTTTAATAAGAATGAAGACTTGGGAGTTCATATGTGAAGGCATACGCGTAACAGCTTTGAATATATTATGTTGATGATAATTATAACTACAGAAGCACAGAATAAGGAGAAGTAAAATTTTGGGACTGTATCAACAAACCAGATTTTGGTGTTGTTCACAAATTATATCCATGAAGTCTGATAACAGTCTCCAATAATAAAGAAAAGTACTTCAGCAGGGATGTTCTTTGAAGGATGCCCCTTACCTATACTATTGTATTGTCTGTCATGCCTACTAATTTACAGTTATTCGTTGTAAAAATATTATATGTTTAAATTCATGCCGTTTGGGGGAATCTGTATTTGTGTAAGCTAATTTAAAACTAATTAAGCTAGTAGTAGACTAAGTGAAACTACTTCGTTGAGGGATTTCTACATGACAACTCTTTCACTGTATTTTTCACTTGGTATCTTTTTGGTGTACCCAACTGAGAAAGCGTGCACTATTGTTCTACCCACCTTTCCTGCACTGATTTTCCAATAACACTCTTTACTTTTACAAGTGTCTCTTGAAATACAATTGCATGTTACTATGCATATTATAGGGCATTAATCTACCCGAGTTCATGCCTTATACTTAAGCCATTGTTTATGCACAAGATTGCATTCAACAAAGGAAACCAGAGGAGAGCCTCGAAACGTTTTTCCCTTCTTGTTGAATAAATACTAGAGATTTCATTAAAAAGTGCTGTGATGGGGAGGCACATCATGGAATGATGATCATTCCCCACACCATGCTGCCATTTGTCACGTACCCAAACTCCCCTCTCAGCAGTAGCAGGGAGCAGCCATCTCTGCAGACTTGCTTGTGTCTGGAACCAGATCTGGTGCTGTCTTCGCTCTTTAGATCAGTGAATAGCAGGGGTACGTAACAAGGGATTTGTGGGTGGTAACTAGGCTATTCCCATGAGCAGGGTGTCACTTCCCTGTTTGCAGTGGTGAGCAGAAAAGAACATTTTTCATCTGCTTTTGGAGCTCTCACCATCAGATTTACTTTTAAAAATTGTGTTTGGTTGTTGCAATAGAATGTTTCTCTTAAAAGTTGTCAAAATACAACCATTAGGATAAATTCAGAGGTGAATATAGAGGTGGTATACTATTAAATCAAGGCCACTTTAAAGCTGCTTTTCTTTTCTCCCTCTGCTTCCCAAAGCAGAAGTTTGTAATAACAAGATTCTCTTAATCCTACTTTAAAAAATAAACTAGTTATTTGGTTACTGAACATAGAATTATTTCTAAACACCTCTGAATTACAACAAGGAATCTGAAGTGAAAACCATTTAGGATGAAGTAGTTAGAAAATTGAGGGACACCAAGAAGGATGTGGTGCAAAAAAAAAAAAAAAAAAAAAAAAAAAGGAGGAGAATAGGGAAGAATCTGAACTGGAGGATAGCATCATTGCTGTAGCTCATGCCTCTGTGCCTTTTGTGGGTTACTGTTAGAGTTTCTGCAATCAGAAAGCAGAAGAAAGTTTGGAGTGATTGCATGGATCTATATACAGCAGTACCTCTGGGTTTCAATTTATACTCAAAATGTATGGTGTTTAGGGGCACTACATTATAAGAGTGTTGTATTGGTGTGCTTCCCCTCAGTGAATGTCATCCCTTCTTTCCTATGAAAAATGGTGTTTGGGAGATCTGCGTGCTAGTCCCTGCACTTTCTCTATGCTTAGTAACGGCATGGAAGAAAGATGCCCAAATAGCTGTGGGGCATGTAATAATCCTGGATAACCATGTAGTACTCGGAGACAAAATTAATCTGCGGATTCATGATGTATCTAGTGGAAATATTGTAATCTAACGAGCAGTTTAAGGTTTTCCTTGGAGAGCCTGTTGATGTAATTGAATAGTGCTTACACTTGAATAGTAGATAGCGTGTAAGTAGAAAAGGCAAGGGGTGGTGAGGGAAAGCAAGACAGAAACTTGCATGCTCCCTGAGGTGTTAAAAAAAAAAAAAAGGCATTTGGAGAGTCAGATGAGGAACATTTCAAAACTCATCTTCATTTTCTTCAGCACTGGTTACAGGAAGGGAGTTTCCATCCATCCTAAGGGCTTGTTTGGGTAAGTGTGGTCTATTTTTTAAGGATTAGGAGGATTTAGGTGCTTGGAAGTTGTGTTGTTACACATTATTTTGATTAAATGGAAACATTCGGACTTGATTAAATTAGTTTATCTGGAGCTGTTCAAGGTTGTTTGAATATCTTGAAAACAAATTAGATGATGTAATTACACGGACAAACTGTATATCAGTGGTTTTCTAGCTTCTTTGCTGATGATTTCATGCCCTATTCTTGTGTTTCCAACCCGTAGCCATGGCAGCTTTAACAGGATTCACGTTGCAAATGTTCCTTTTCTGTGCATTCTGCCTTTCAGAGACTACCTGTCGGGGCACCTTGATGCACCTTCTCTGCTTGGCTCATTTTGAGCAGCGATACCCACTAAGCTGTGCCAGGCTGGGGAGAATTAAGGCCTTTGGATGCCAGGGATATCAAAACTTATTATTACCAATTAATTGCCCAAGGATGATAAGAATGCTTAAAATGTCTGTAATTCCTTAAACCTGTCTCTACATTTCTAAAGGATGAATGTTCATTTCTATTAAGAAATTGTTAAATTTGTTCAGTTGTATGTTGGCTGATCCTTAAGAGGCCGTTGAGTGACTTGGTTTACAGCAGATCTGAATGAAGAATTTGTTGCCTTTCTTAGGTCCATTAATGCTTTCTTTGTTTTGTTTGTAAGATACCGGCATGTGAACTGAAATTTCTTCTCATCTTGTGCAGACCTATCTCCACATTTTTATCAGGGTCTGAGCAGCTAGAGGATTTCACACCATAATGGATATTTTTATTTCCTTTTTTTTTTTTTTTTTTTTTTTCCTTTTCAGAGGAAATGGCAACAGCCCAGTGAGAACCAGGCTCCAGTGCACCCTTTGTCTGAATACCAGTTGTGAACATATGTGCAAACCCAGTGTCTTCTAATGGTGTCTCCCAGCACATGGGTCTGGGGTTCGTCAGGAGTATGCCCTATGCCTCTGGCAGTGTTCAGCCATTATGTTTGTTTAAGTTCTTTAACCTCAACGACAAAACAAAACAAAGCAAAAAACTTTCATCAGAAGTTGAGCTGTTCAAACATACCCTGGCTTTATATCCTGTTCCTATCTTAAGTGGTCCTTTCCCCGGGGCTCTTTGGTCTTTGTTAACCTGAGATTCCCAGAGCCTTGTCAAGGAAAAGTAGCGTTTCCTTTCTCTGGCTTTTTGGAGGCTTACTCTCCTTCAGCTCACTTTTCTCAAATGGTCTTTGTGTAATTCCAGCTCTTGTGAAGTTGTGTGCCTGTGATTTCCAGCGCTGGTGTCATAATCAAAAGTAGCCGTTTCTCCTGGCCATAAAAACTATCTGAGGAAGCATCGCAGTTAGTGGGTGTATGTGCTGATTATGCCTATTTAAAATTATTAGGTATTTTATTCGAACATGTTTCATTCTTCTCTTTTTTTTTTTTAAAGTTCTCATAATATTTGCCATTTGAGATTATCAAGTTTTCAGTTAGCGTGGCAATCACATCCTATTTGTTTTTACATGGCTGAGTATAACTTAGAATTGTATATTTCAGAATTTTTAATTTTTTTATTACAGAATTTTAAATTCTTAGAGTAGTTTTAATGTATTCTTGTATAAAGTTAATTTCTCGTACATTGGGCCAGACCTCAAGAGATGTCGACTAAGTGATTTGTACCATGTGATAAATCAGTTGACTGAGTGATTTGCACCACGTGATAATGTGGGCAGCTTGGAATTTTTATTTTCTGCCATATGTAAATACTGAGAAATTAAACATTCTTCATTATTTACATCATGCTAGACCTTTCAGAGGCGTTTGTTCGCACTTATTTGCACAAGTTATTTGTGTGAGTATCCAGAGCAAGTAGTTATGAAAAGGGACATGAATGAACTCTTTTCTATTGGTATTTTCCTTGCCAGTATTTTTAAAACAAACTTTTGTTTGCTTGAAAGCCAAGCTTTTCACGTGCCTATTCACTGCTCGGCAGGCTCCTGCAGGAGAGGAGAGCCTGGAGAGTGCTCAGTAAATGCAGAGATACCCATGCAACATGGCCTTCCAGACACCAACTGCCTTATAGAAACAGGAGCTCGGAAGAAAGTAATTTATTCTGATGGAAATACTGGGTATATTTACATTGTTGAAAAGCTGTATTTTGCATGTTACCTTGTTGCCTCAAGGCTGGAGAGGGCAGGAAGAAAATCTATGGGATAGGCTTCTTGCACTCAAAGAATTCCTCAGTGAGATTATTTCCGTTTGCCTTTGTTTCACTGTACTTCTTCCAAACACCAAATTGCCATCCCCTTAACGCTACTTTACACTATTTAATTGTACAATGTTACTTTTGCAGGAAAACCACCTTAGCTTTCAACCTTGCTCAAGCAGATCTTTACACGTGCCTAAATTTCTTTGTATGTTGTCGCCATTGCAGTAAACCTGCTCATTTGTGTCTGCTCAGGGAGAAATGGTATGAGAGAGAGGGATAGCTGCCATACATTGATTACTGCTGTGATCAAAAATCCTTCATTTTTGCCCTGAAGTAACAGCCATTCTGTAAGGATGTCTTTTATACAGTCAGATAAAGTCCCAACAGCTTTGGGACCCAAAAAGTGAGGCTGTTGTTGGCGTGAACGGTCTTCCAAAGTCAATTAGGACTTTTAGTTAGCACAGTGCTACAGCTTGAACTACTTTCAGTCAGTTTATATGAAATGAAAATATAAGATAAGATGGGGAAAAATATTAAATATACATTTGCAGAACAGAGTGGAAAAACAATTCTGGCTGTTTACATTTGTGTGTGGACCTCTCTGGTGATGAGGCAGCACCGTTCCGGACCCTGCCAATATAATGTGAGGGTGCTCTGTGACGAGCTGGGCTGGTTGTGCTGTTTCTTGAGCACTCTTCCTGGGCCAAGCAAATTATGCAGCTGGGTTGGAACTCCTTGGGCTGCTGAATGTCCTACTTTTGTCTTCTTGCGACACACAACACACAGGTTCCTTTTCTAATACTGATGTTTTATGGTATTAATAATAGCAATAGGCTGAGGTTGTCCAGAGATTACATCACTTGGAATAACAAGCACTAGGTTCCTAATTACCTTGCATTATCTACAGTTCCTCATTTTTCTTGTAATTCAATATAGACTGAGCAATACCAATACAGAAAAATTCCATAATTGTTGCAAAGTCCTTATTTATTTATTTTTACAGTCAGAATCTTATCTTAAAGCTGACAAATGGATACTGTATGCTATTTCTCAAAAAAATCTTGGATTTCTGAACAAATGACCTTAGTTTGTGTCAAACAAAAACTTACACTATTTCTCCTGTTGTTTTTACATCATTTAGTTCTTGAAAATGTTGACAGCTCAACTGGATTATGGGTGATTGTAAAGTCCCACATCCTATTTTTAGAAAGTGACGAATCATTCCTATTATTCTTGTTTGTATCTCTGAGTTAAGGAATATTTTTCATTCAATGTTGACATTTTTCATGTTTCATCTGATAATTTATATTGCTGTAAATGTGCAAGTACTAGCTGGTGCAGAATTACCCTTGCCTTTATATTGGAGTTAAAGTATTTTAATACTTTGGGATTTGTCTCTGAAATCGTTTGAGTAGAATCTCTCGACATTTTTATGATCTTCCTGGGTGGGGATACAAATTAGCTTCTTTTATCTGAGAGATAAATGTTAAGCAAAAATCTAGATAAGATTCAATGAGGTATGTTTTTCCAGAGAACAGCCAAGGCTTACAGTGAAAATATAAAATTTGTCCCCGGTACTGTCTACTTTCTGGTGAGTTTTTCCCCGGTCTTCCAGGGAAGTGTAGGTGGCCCAAGATTTTCAGAAATGGGAGGCTGATTAAATAAGAACACCTACACCGAAGTGTGAACAAGAGATGCAGCCAGGCACCATATTAATTTAGCATCTTGCTTAATAGCATAATGAACTAAAATAGCTGGGATTTCTAAGGGAAATGTTTCTGTTTGCCATGTTTGTCATGGAAAGAAGATGCAAACCAGGCAGAGGTCAAAAGGAAGGTTTGTCATGGCGAGAAAATGTGAACCAGGCAGAGAACACAAAGAGGGAGAGGGAAGTGGTTCTACCACAAGGCAATTAAGAGTGCATGTCAGATGGGTAGTTATTCTTCAGATGTCAGAACAAAGGGCCCCAGCCCTATTCCTTTCCTCCTCGACTTCAGTGTGATATGTGATCAGATAATACTAAAGCTAAAGTCATTAAGGAATTTTTTTTTTTTCTGTTTTCATTTCAGTTATTTGCCACCTTCCATGCATGAATGGAGGCCAATGCAGTTCTAGAGATAAATGCCAGTGCCCTCCTAATTACACCGGTAAACTTTGTCAGATCCCTGTGCAGACTGCCAATACTCCAAAACTGTACCATCACCCACAACAGGTGAACAAGGCTGTAGGATCGCAAATTATCCACTCTACTCATACTTTACCACTGACGATGTCAGGACAGCAAGGTGTAAAAGGTAACTTTTTTCTTGATCAGTATTTTTTTCCTTTGGAGTTGATTTTATTAACTAATTTGGGGTATCCAACCAGTAACAAGAGCGATCTGTCTACGTAGTTTGAACCTTGACACCGCAACTTGAATCATGAGCTCACCAGAAGGAATGGAAAGTATTTTGCTCAATGACTAAAATAATAAGAAATAATATCGCTATTGAAAAGAGCTTATAAGTAAATTTACTTCGCTTTATGGTGGAATTTAATGCAGATTGCAGAGTCAAAGGATAATTCAGGGGGCTTCTTCCAGGAGTGTAGACCTGTTCAGAAAAGAGAATGACTGAGGCTGAACAGAGTCCATAAATTGCAGTACACATAGATAGAAAGTTGCAGGTGAGTCCATGGTTACTAGTGGGGGGAGGAGACAGGGCTTTTCAACATAACAAAATTTAAATCCGATGTAAAGCTAAAAATATGTTTATCTTTGTAGTGTCATTTGGTGGAGTCCTGTAAGTTAATTTTGTGGTGAACTTTTTAATGTAGACAGGCTAGTTATATGACCTGGAAAGAATGTTCTATTTAACAATATAGTAGAAAAAAAGGTAAGGATTTCCTGCTGCTAGTGTGGTGAAGAAGGCAGAGGATCAGAAACAAGAAAAGCTGTGAAGCTAATCAAATCTTGCCCAGTCAAAGAAAGTTAGTCAGCTTCAGGTTTCCATTTCCCCTAATACTTGTTTGTGAGGTGACAACTTCTGATGACCTTGAAGAGGACCGTTGAATTTGTTTCCTGTGTGTCCTATGACTCTAGGTAGCATTTTATCTGGGTGAGCTCCTGTCCTTACGGAGAGACCCCTGCAGTTCAGTTTCACAACATGAATTAGTGTGAAATTTGTTTGTTTGAATACCCAGATGGATTTTTTTTTTCTTCACTCGTCAAGTGTAATTTTACAATTACCTCTCCAAGACTGCTACCTTAAAATAAAAAAAAAAAAATGGGAAAAGATGTGAGGAGGTTCAGTTATTGGCAACTAGTTCCTGAATAACTTTGCTAAAAGAGGCCAAACTAGTTATATGTTTGTGATAAATATAATCTAACATAGTAATTCTGTTTTCAGACAGGGACATAGCTGTGAAGGAAGTGTTGACAGTATCCTTCTGGAAACACAATATTTTATAAATGCTTTTAAGTATCTGCTCCATCTTTTCAATGGATTTGTTCTCTAGAGACTGCTACCCAGTCCATAAGGAAATAGTTTCCACTGACATGTTGGAGTATTAGTCCCTAAAGCTCCCCAGAACTTTTCTGACTCAAAAAAAAAAAGGGGGGGGGGGGGGGGGGAGTGAGAGGGGATTTCTGTGACTGTTTAATTACAGATCAAATTATTTTAGACAATATGGTGGACCATAATAAAAAATTTTAAGATAATAGCTGTTCTTTGGATTTAGAGTTGCTGTCTTAAAAGACATGATAGGTTTCTCATTGCTAAAGAGTCTGACATCTTGAATATTTTTTTTCCTGATCATCCTCATCAGAGCCATCAGCAGTCACAATGCCTTTTCTTCCCTTTCCATGCCCAAATGAGAATGTTGGATTGTGGAGAGAGGAATGTTTCATTTCTTTCCAGGAAAGAATAAAACAATTCATCCTGAAATGGCTGGCAGAAATAAAAATTAATCAGCACATCTAGGCAGTGATCCAAGACCTGGAGAGGATTGTGGTGATAATACTACATGGGAGGAACCAGCCTAAATTTGATATTTTCAACATCGGAATATCTCTAGGTGGATTGATAGAGTAATGCAGAACAATTCAATGATATCTTTTGAAGGCTAACATATTCTTTAGATTTACCAGCTGGAGAAACTAGTTGAAGGGATGCTTATTCATATATAAAAATGTATGATAAGTTGGGGCAATTTTTATTCTTTTCACAGTCAGGCTATGTTGTCTTGTCTTGCCCTGCAAAACCAGTCTTATAGCCTAAGAAGGGCCTTACTGCTTCTCCTTGTAATACTGAATCTTTTCCACGTGAGTTTACCTGTAACAGAACTCATGTAGCATAAATTTTGCTTGAAGGTGTTTTTTTGCTACAGGCGATATCTGAAGAGTCATTAAGGCCCTGCAGCTGTATTTTGCTGACTTCATGCTACCTTATTCCTGATGTTTCCGTCTGCAATATGTTGAAGATTTTCATAAATGAAACAGTGCAGGACAGAGTAAAAATAAGTTTGTTTCTTTTAAGGAATTTCTATGTGAGGCCAATTAATACTGAAAATGTGTCTAGAGAAATGAAAAAAAATGTGAAAAAACAAAAGTAATTTCTACAAAACACTAAAATTTTAAAGCAGCTAAAATAAATGAAATACGCTTCCTGGGAAGTGGAGCCGAGATTGAAATTTGTAGATAAGAATTGAAAATGCCTAATCCAAGTTCCAAAGAACAGTCTGGCCTCCTGGAGGCAAGGAAACAGTTGAGAAGACTCAACAATCCAGTATGCATTATAGAGAAAGTATGTTAAATTATGTTTGTTGGTTCTTGACGTTTGGAAGGGGTGTTACATCTAAAGGATTGGCTGGCCTCAGATAGTCTGTGCAGTACGTGCTGATGAGAGAGACCCAGCCAGACACAGTAAATGCGAACTTTGTTATGTAGCTTACAAGCTATACAACTTTTTGCACACATCTCTTCCCTGCCCCTCCCCAATAATGATTTGAGTTATATGTTTAAAGGGCGTTTTGTGTTTCAATGAAAAGAAGCTTGAGGGTCATAAACACTTCTGTGCACATTAAGTTGACTGGAGGGTCTCAGTCTGTACACCCAGACTTAAAGCTACAACTGTATTTAAAAATGGAAGTATCTGAAAAACATTTCCTCCCTCTTTATCTGCCAAATCCTGAATTCATAGTTCAGTGAAGGGAGTGGTGGTTTTAGATGGTTGAGATGCTGGCAAGCATTGCAGGGGCAAACTCAGGACTTGGCAGGTATATAAAGGTGAAGGGATGAAATCTGAAGCTTTTTCTGTGTTCCAGAGAAAGATGATGGATCTGAAAAAGAAAATAAAGCTTACTATATATCCAAAAATAACCCAGTGGAGTTTGAATTCTGGAACTTTGAATGGGATTCTTATTACACACTATGACCACAAATATTAATGTCACACCGGCCAATTTGGACATCCATGTTTATTTAGCAGTCTTTACAATGCTATAATGTCGTTCTTTCCTGTGTGAAGAGTTTTCATTTTCTGCTTTGTAAATGAGACTCTCTGCGTTCTTTCAAGTTTCTGTCTAACCCCAAAATTTGGGCTTTTTCTATATTTTGGTCACTTCAAGGCACTCTATAAAATTCTAACGTACAAAAAGGAGGTGTCTTAGAGGTGCCCATCATCTCTTTTTTGACATATTTTATTACCAATTTCTTTAATGTGTTTTTCCTTCAATTATTTTAGTGAAGTTCCCTCCTAACATAGTGAATATCCATGTGAAACATCCCCCTGAAGCTTCAGTTCAGATCCATCAAGTTTCAAGAATTGACAGCACATCAACAGGACAAAAAGCGAAAGTACCTCAGCCAGGACATCCACAGGTCTCTTACCAAGGTCTTCCGTATCAGAAGACCCAGAAAGGACATACTGCTTACACAAATCAACAACCCATTCCTCATATGTTTCCTGTTTCAGTTAAAACTCAGCTTGGACGCTGCTTCCAGGAGACTATTGGGACACAGGTAAGAAATGTTTACTAAGGGTTATGAGATAGGTAGCTTTAAAACAATATCATAACAGAATGAAAAAATTTTCACTAATCTCAGGGAAAGGATGCATTTGATTTTTTCCAAAAGAAAACTCTTGTGAGAATGGACTGTAAAATGTTTTACAAAGTAACATTTTTCTGAACCTCCTTCTCCTTCGAGCTAATGCTGTAACTTCTCCATTTATAAGCTATTTCTCCAAATTAAAAAACGTGACTTAAATCCTAGTTTCATCTCTCCTGAGTGAACAACTAAGGTTACACCATCTTCCACAGCTTGTACTGTCTTTCAGTTTAATGAGTCTTTTTGCATGTGTACCTCAACAGCCAGTAATTTTCAAGGAGTTGTAGTTTTCATTGAAATTCCTATTCAACAACTTCATGTGTTTCACAGTATTTTAGGCTACTGTTTTGAATCTGTTGAAGTGTGATCACTGAATGGGGTAGAAAAATCATGAAAGATTATTGAGTGTTTGCTAGAGCATTAAAACATTAGTTCGGTTTAAAATAATATGTTCACATCAGTTTTTACATATGACTGTTCAAAATTGCATATCTTATTCTTTCAGCTCTTAAAATATCTTTTAAGTGACACAGCATTATCATTTTTGCATATTTGCATATATACGTAAATTTACAGAAAGAGGAAAAAAGCATATGTAAAGAGATTGTAAAAAAAGTGAGTAAGACCCTGTTTATTGCTTATCACCTTGCCAAAATTTAACTTTTCAGATTTTTTTTTTTTTTATGCTGAATGCATGCCTCAGTCTGAAATTTTGTGGGAGATTTCAGAAAAATCACTTGCTTATTTTGAGGGATGATGTTAGAGAAGGAATTTGTGGCTTTACTCAGGCTAAAAAAAATAATTTATGACTGTTTCAATGAAGATTTGGATCATCTGTATGCTTTGAAGTAGAAACTTAAACTTATCACAAAGGCCACTCTGCTTTTGGTCCTCCCAGTAACATGCACCCAAAATTAGCCAATTTTCAAGCATCTAAAAATATATCTGTTTCTAATGCATTTCACAATCATTTGTTAGATGTTGGGAGCAAAATTCTCAAAAGATCTCACCTGCACAGAGCATGGTATGCCTTCCCCCCAAAGGGACAGCACCCATCATCCCTGAATGCAGGACAGGAGCTAAATGTCCTTTAGAAGTGTTTCTTCTAGCTGTCAGCGAAGGCTGAGAAGGAAGCGTTAGAACTGACGGCAAGGATATTTTCTCATGGCTCCTAAGCAGTGCGCGTGCACACGCACAAAAGGAAAGATACCTCACTCACACAAGGGTAAGGAGCTTTGGAGAGGATCAGCGATGGGAAACAGGCAGGAGCAGAACCAGGATGCAGGCAGAAGCAGGGTGAGGGTAACACAGGTGGCAGGTCCCAAGGTAGTGAGAGCAATTAATTACCTTCTGGAACCTCACACTGTGAAATCACAGTTCCTTCTTCTCAGTCATCCTCTGCCAGCTCCAAAGAACTGACATTTTTCCTGTAAAATATTTTTCTCTTTTCCTTTCAGTGACTGGCTTCTGCAGAGTATTGTAGCACTCCTACTAGTGACATAATTAACTCTAGTTTCAGAAGTCATTGATGTGGAAATAAAGATCCCAAAACCTGCTCATGCCAGGCCATCATGTGAGGCTGTTTAATTCATTCTGAAAAACGCTATGGAAGAACCCTGCTCCTGCGGGGCGGTTGGCCCTGCTCCTGCGGGGGGGTTGGACTAGGTGACCTCTAGGGGTCCCTTCCAACCCAAAACATTCTATGATTCTATGATTCTAAGTAAATATACATGTCGTCATGCCCCCAAAATGTTTCTAGAAGACCAGAGTCAAGTTTGCCTATGGAACATTAAAGACTAGTATTCACTAATTGTTGAATGCTTGATTTGGGATCTACTGTGTTAATTTATACTGATGAGCTCTTCATGCTGGTCTGTTTTTCAGGAATAGTAAAACCTTGAATTTGTTCCTTGACACGTGTTCAAATGAAAGTTCATGGATTTTACATGACAAAATGGAGCAGGGCCTGTGTCAAACAACCATTTATCTGTATTTCCTAAGAATGTGAGATCTAACAAACATGGTATTATAACGTGCAATCATAAAATGCTGGAAAGAATTATAATAATTAATAGTTGTTTATTATTTATTTGTATTTCTATTTGGACTCATCTGTAGTGGAAGACAAAATCCCTTCCTCAATCTTAGACTTTGCAGTGGATACTGCATCTTTTATCTTTTACCTCTTATGCTTGATGTATTTCCTGTCTGTTCTTTCTGCCACATGCATGAGTGAGGTATTTTGAATGATATATCCAAAACTTGCAGTGTCCTATGCATGCCCCTCACTTTATGGTGGTTTTAAAACTAAAACTTACTCCTCACTCGCCAGAAGACGGTAATGTGTTCCTTTTAAAGGGGGAGAAAAGGGGAAATACCCTTGTGTTGCCCTCATGCCTGACTTGGAATCCTACTAAATGCTCAGTCTCTGATTTTTATAATGCTTTTTTTTCAGTATTCCCCTGAGAAATGTGTCTTTGCAGTGCTCTCAAGAAAGGGTAGTGCCTCCTAGTTTAGAATAATGCATGTTCTCATTTTTTTACAAGTGTCATTGATTCACTGTCAGCTTTGGAGAAGAGCATAGTAAGGATTTCAGAGGCCTTTTGTTATTTAATCTAATGGTTCAATATAGAATTGGAGTTGTACAGTGGCATTTTGAAGAGCATTCTTTTAAGACCTTGCCATAATTACAGATTTAAGCGACTCATTCACCTTTCAGATTTGAACCTGAAATGTCAATGTGTTTTTCCTGCAGTCAGGTAATGAATATTATTTATTTGTGTGTTAAATAGACCTTGAACTGGGAAAGACATTTAATTTTTTTAAACTTTTAGATAGATCTATTCTAAAATAATTTGATTTTCTGTTTCTTTGATATTTGCTTTGCTAAATATGAGGGTTCTCTTTATTTGTTCAGATGAGCTGCTAAACTGAGCTTTCCCAATTAGCAGCAATGTGTTACAAGTCCTTTCTGGAGTTTATGCTGGATAATTTTGATATCTGTACTTTTTTTCAACAGTCATCAGTGTTTATACATTTTTTTTGCAGGGTGGGTTGTATATTTGGCTTCAGAAATGTTTTATTAAATATCGTGGGATCACAGGTGACTTTACTGTCTCTAGAGCAGATTGATGGAAGGATATGTGTGTGGCCCCTTGTAGGCATATCAACCAATTAATAAAGACTTTGCTGAACTGTGCTAAAAGCACAGGACCAAACCAGTATCAGAATCTCTACTGTGGTTTTGTGTGTGTGTAAACTCTACCATTCTATGTTTCTCTCCATCTCTTGTTCTCTTCTTCTTCCTTGAATTTCAGCTGGTCTTCACTTACAGATCCTCTGATTTTAATGTTTTGGTTTTTTCACAACCTTCTGTGGAATATTTTTCATTTCCCAACACATTCTTCCTCACCCCACCTTAGTTAAATTCCTTTAATGTATCTCATTCAAAAACAGTAGGATAATTGCTATACTCAAATCCCAAGATAGCCAGGGCGTATTTTCTGCAGTGTATTTCCATCAGAGCGCATACTGTTAAAGTTAGCGACTGGAGCCACCCTGAACTGAAGCTTGGAGGACATTATGGTACAGATAGTTGGAGAACCTGGTCCTTTTCTCAGGCTCCCTATCACTCCTAATTAACAACATAGAAATTCTCCTAGACTTCCTATTCGCTTAGTTGTTTATAGTATCATAAGTGACTGTAACCAAAGGCAGCAACCATGGGAAAAGTGTAGTAAAAGATGTGTGAAAAGGTGTCAGTCTACAAGCTTAGAAGGATGGAAAGACAGGAGGAGAGAGAGAGAGGGGCTAGAGGAATGAAATTTCCTAGTTTAATTAGAATAAATAAAGATGTATGTTTTCATAAATACATATACACATGTATGTATGTGTTGCTTAATTGTGACTGTGTCCTCAGCACTGAGACATAAAGTGGAAAGAGCACGTATAAAAGTAGTATTAATATTTCAATTTTTTAAAAGTAATATAGGAAGCAAAGGGTGTTCTGGATGGTTCTCTTCTACTCAAGTCAATTTACTTTTCCTGGCTGCCTTTCTTTTCTGTGAGTGGAACACTTAGCAATTATTTCTCCTCTGGGAGATGTTAACGATGATTACTTACCATGTTACATGATAGCTTACTATGATATGTCACACACAAAAGTTGTGGTTCCTCAAATGCTTTCCTAATACCAAAAAGATTTTTTGCACAGTGTTATCATAAACTAGCAGTTAAGCTGCAGGCCAGAAACTTATTGTTGTCATAAAAATGTAGGAAACAAACCTTTACCTAAACTTGCACCTTGTTATATAGCAAACGATGTTGAGAAAATAGAGACTTGACATAGGGAAACAGATACAATGGAAGCAGCAGGGCAAAAATCCCACTTAAGATGGAGAACAGTAGATTTGTGGAGAGCTGTGTGTTACAGTGCCTGCAAAGGCTGGAGACTGGATGTGTTGTCCTGCAAGGTCATTTACAGCCGTGTAGTCCTATATTTCTGAAATCCAAGGAGTTCGTCATCTTAGACCACTGATTCTCTAAGTCTTATTTAAAAAGCAAGCAAATACGGAAGATTATTTTTCTCTTCTTTCATTTCTCCTCTTCAGCTGCTTTTCATTTTAATTCTAATAAAAATGCCTTTATTATGACATAGAATATCTTGTTATTTCCCAAAATACTTCTACAGTGTCAGTGGTGCACCTAGTAAAGATTGTGCTGGTAATCTCGAGTACTGTTAATTTTGCATATGATCACTTTGCATTTAAATTGAGAAAAGAGTGCAGATGTCTACTATCTGTCAAAGTTCATATAAAGAGAATTAAGTGCCGCTTCCCCCGTGCCCTCCCTCCCCAAGATCACTTTGAAGTGTCTACAAAGTATATTCATGTGTTTTCCTATGGTTACTGCATTTCAGTATTTTGGCTAAAAAAGTCTTTTCTCTCAAAATTGATTTGGTCTCTTTTTCACTTGACTGTAAAGAGGGAGGCGTTTTCTGCAAAGCAGCAAGAAATTGGAGAAGCTGGTATTTCCAAATTTCTCTAACGCAGGCTCTTTCTGACTGGATTCACGAGTAATGCTGTTCTCTTCAGCAGTTATTTTTGAGTATCAGTTTTACTGAAGGAGACTTCTGGTGATCTCAGCATCTATAATTTAAAAACAAAATAAAAAAAAGAGTTGTTATTCTAAAGAGAGATAGATATTGAAATTGTTTACCTAGCTGAAGGCAACATATGCCAAAATGTCCAGAAGAGAAGCTGGCTAAGAAGTCATGCCTGTTCATTCCTCCTCACTGTCCTTCAGTTGTGCTGGTGGAACTGCTGAGAGGAGCTGGATTGCCCTCTAAAGTGAAAGAATTTTTAAAAATACTGTCTTCTGATTTCCCCCTTTTTGTTGGGGTGTTTTTAAAATCTGGGTCAGTTCCAGGTTGCAGTCTTCGGGGGATATGTTCCACTTCTCACTTGTCAGTTGTTTGCTGAATGATGCTTTGTGCTTCCCTTGCAAAGTACTTTGAAAGGTGTTGCAGAAAAGATCTGTCCTTGTTACAGCTCTGTTGAGAAGGATGCCCGAATTAGAATTGTTCTGGTATCGTGAAGTGAAATTTGGTGTATTATGATACTACTTTGGAAAATCATATTAAAGACAAAGATATATACAACCTATAGCAGACAATAGAAACATATTTTGATTTTTTTAAAATAAATTAAGCTACATAACAATAATGATGAATAGTAGTAAAGACTTTATTGAAAATTATAAGGGCTGTCCATTTTTCAGTGTGATCAAAACGCTCACATTTGCGTTCAAATATGTTTCAAGTGCTGCTTAATTCTGATAAATAACAAGTATGTCTGATAAACAGATGTTAGTTGATCAGCATCTTTAGTGGGATAAATCTCTACTGAAATAGCTTATTTAATACTGTGTTTCAGTAATGTCTTTTAAAGGAAACATTTGTTTTGGTTTGAGTGACACCCTTCTCTCTGCTCTTAGACTTGGTAGAATACAAAATAAGCCAAGGGATAGGTGGCAGTTGGAAAAGGTCAGAAATTGTCAACGTCGTATCATGATGAAGATTCTGACTGCAAACCATTAAGCATTTACTTAACTTGATTCACACAAGGGCATGCACTGATTGTGTATTTAACTTTGAGAATGTACATGAAGTTGCTAGGAACTGGGCTTAGATCACTGAGTTTTTCACGATGGGAAATATTAAACACAGGCAACAAAGTTTTTGACTTAGAAATCAGGGCAGCAAAACGTGTTCATAGCTCTTAATGGATAACCTAACGTATTGATACTGCTGTATGCAATATGATCATAGTGTAATGTAGTCTGGAGGCCATGAGAGTAGTAATATGCCAGTTGAAGTTATTCATTCAACTGTATAACTTCAGATTTAACAAAACACTTCCTATGGAGGTAAATTTCAGGTGTTTTCATTTTTTGACAGCTGTATGAAATGAACTTCCCTATTTATATTCTTTAGGCAGGAAGAATGATACAAGTACAGTTCTGTGCTTCATACTGGTACTTTTTCTCTTAGAGCACTTTTAAAACCTTTTTTCTTTAGAATAGTCTTAAAAATACCATCTCATAAAATAAAATAACTGTCTGGAATTCCTTGAAGCTCATGGTTTGGCTTCTGAAGTTTTTAAACAAATAGACTGTCAGAAATCAGTGTGGATTCGTTTCCAGAATTAATGCTTCATTCGCAATAGATTCTTTGCAAGATCAATACCCTGAAATATCAGAAGATTAAAGTTGTATCAGATAGCAAAAACACCAAACATTGTTTTAATTACTCAGTAGAAGAAAGCTGGATAATTTTTACTTGCCTATGAAGAATGTTCTGCTTAAGCCAAAACAAATTCTTTACCAGTTCTTTTAGAAAGTCTGGAAGTATTTAAGTTTCTCTCCTCTGCTTATGAGACAATGCCTGTTAGTGAGCCAGTGCTACATGGGATAATACGCTTCATTTGTAACAACCTGTCATTCAGCTGGTCAGTAAGCTAATTAAGTATGTTTGTTAATTGTTTCAGTAATACGGTTTATTAAGTTTGAGGTTTCTTACGCTGTTTGTCGCGCCTATAGGAAAAAAAGAAGCAACAATCCAAGGTCTGTGCCTGTTGAATAGTTTACAGAAAGTTAAACAGTGTATCCATTCACTTCTGCTATTGTGGTATGTGAAATGCAGTCTTTTGAGCTGAATCCCAGAGTCATTAGCTATTAACTCAGGCAAAGCACCTATCGATTACAATCATAGTTAATCATGTGACACTCCTTTATTTATGCCTGTATTGTGGTTTTAACTAACAGCTCATGACAGGGATTTGTACATGGGTCACGCAGGAGTAGGAGTCCCAGGAAACGTCCCCTGGCCAGAATCCTCTGCGGTTGCCCTGAGATTAATTGCCAGACCGGGCTCTCTACTGCACTTTACAAGGAGCTGAATACATTCCTTCTACTGCCTTTAGCAGAGGGATTTAGAGGATATAATCCTTCCTTTTCCCTGGCATTGGAAAACTCATGAAACCCTGGTGGCAGTGTACAACTCAAGTACTGTTAGTGCTCCAAGGCTATGGAGATGGGGCAGAGGCTGGAGTCTGGACAGAGGAACAAAGAGGTGATGTGGCTTGGGGTGGCCTTTCTGCACCAGCACAGGGTCAGCCAGAATTTCAGTCTACCAGTGGGAATATTCAGTACTTCCTTCAGTTATATAAAATATTGGCACAGAAGCCCAGGCACACATGGGGAAAAATATGTGGATTCGAAACAATACTTTCAGTGTCTGTGAGTGCTTTACCCAGGAAGAACTTTGTTTTATAGCAGTACCATGTGTGCCTCATACTGCTGCTACTGCTGAGCCTCTTTCAACACAGTTGAGCTCTTTTATACCAATCCTTCATGACTTCTTTGCCTTCTGAACCAGTAAGAATTATCTCCAAATCATAAGCTTGTGACAGATGTATCATTCATGAAAATATGTTCTCTGTCTATGAGGAGATTTCCAGAAGCCCTCAGGAATACAGGCTAGATTAGTTTAAAATGTGTGTGGATGATGGATAGAAAAGTGTAAGCCTAAGCTTAGGGTATGGCATCATCTTATGCATAGTGCAAGCCGTGCACTTGTGTTTAGCTTCCCTGCTTATTTTAGGCTCGTACTTGTGGGTTGAATTTGTGCTGAATGGTGAGACAAACTAAACATGGTTATGGATTCCCCCCAGTGACTTTTCCAGTCACATGTGACTCAGACTGGAACAGACTGTCTGAAGACCTAATGAGTTCTTCTCAGTAGTAGGAAGTGGGTAAGATTTTTAAAGTGGAAAGAAACTACCTAGAAGTTTGAGACTTGTAGAAACAGAGCTTCAGTTCATTGATGCTTAGGGTTTGTGAAAGGGAGGAGCATCTTAAGAAATTGTAACTGGCTAGGAAACAGTTCGTTCAGTGCCATGAGTGTTACAAGTATCTGAAGCACTATTGGATGTACCAGAGAAATCAGGGTTTATTAGCCAGAGAAGAACTCTCTGTTTCTGCTTGGCTTAGGACTTCTTAGAGCAGTCATTTTTTCTGATGCATAGCTCCAGAATTACACAGATCTTACACCACTAGGAGCCCCATGTGGCAATTGCTTTTCCTTGCTGGCCAGTTTCTACAATGATCTGGACATTAACCAAATTATCATTGATTCTTCAAGCTTTAATTCACCATAGAGGCAGTGGGAGCAGCAGCTTTAATCATTGCCAGTTTTTTACTGACAGGACTACAAACCACAGTTGCCAGATGACTCAGACTTTGGCATCCTTGTTTTTGCTCATGGTTTTTATATGGAAATTTGAAAAAGTTATGACCACAGAGATCATGATTTTCAGTAGAGTGCAAATGCTGTAGCACCACACCTAAACTAAAAGTGGGCTTTAGTCCATCTTCCTCCTTCCTTCTTTTTTTTTTTTTTTGCTTCTTTGTTCTATATGCTTTTAATTTACTACTGTTAAATGACACCTTTTGTATTCTGAGGAAGAAGAAAAAAAAAGGGCCAGTTCATGATGGCATATTGGCTCTCGTGTCAGTGGAGTCTTGCCTTGATGCACAGGAGCTGCTGGGCTTTGTCCTTGAGGCTTGTGACCTTGCAGATGAACACTCAGTGTTAGGTAATGTGCCTCGCTGCCCAAATGCTCCATTTCTGAGATCATAAGGGGAGGTGCAGCACCAGCCTTGATTCCTCCCACTTCTTTTCGGAGAGATGAGTGTTGTAAAACTGAGGCACAAGGTTGGGGGGCAGTCGAGTGCGAATTGGTTTAGCTGACTCTCACTACCAACCACAGTAGACGACTTCAGTAAGCGGCTTCTCTTTCTTTGAAGAAGCAGTACCAGCTCTCGGAAAGTAGTTGAGCTATAATTATAAAGTAAAACTGAGTAGCTGTAATTATAAAGTAAAATGATCCTTCCTAGAGCATGCACACCTAGGATGTGGGTTGAGAAAACAGCATTGTGTGAAGGCTGTAACCTGAATTCTCTAAGGTTTTAGGGCAGCCATGTGGAGGAGACATTATGAGTACTCTCCAGTTGAAAGACTTTTGAGCTTCTGGGAACTGCAGCAAGATTTGTCTATCATCTAGCTAGAGGCAGTTGAAAGAGCTAGTTCCAATTTTGAAAACAGCCGAGCTACTACAGCAGAGGGAGTTGTGCAGAATTTTCTGTTTGTGCATCTTGACAGCCTTTGTGAAGTGCCAGGCCAAGAATTCCTTCTGGAAACGGAGCAGACTCTGACTGACTGATCAGGAATGGTCAATCTTGTACTAATCCTGCCAGTGCCCAAGCCAGGGGAGCACAAGACAGCCTGGAAGACACGTGTTTTACATAGCGTAAGCCCAGGTCCGCATCTGAAAGATGCGACTTGCTTTGATACTTGACTGTTTTAACACAGCCAAATACCATCCAGGCCAGGACTGTTCCCCTTGCAACATGGGAAAATTTGTCATGACCTTCTGCAGATGATAGTGTGAAAACAGACTCCTAACATTATATAATGGAGCAGTCTCTTTTAACCTCCTCTTTACATTCTTCGTGTGTCACCCTAAAATGTGGCTCAAAGCACAAGTGGTGCTACCCCACGTAGGGGTGATGTGCAGAGGTGAACTGTGACTTAGCACCAGGGCGACTTAGTGAAAAGCCCTGTTTCATGAGAGAGGCTGGGACAGAGGATGCTCCTGGCTGCTCACACATCCCTTACTTGACAGATGTCTAGGCTTCACAAGCAGCAAGTGCAGAGCTGCTGCAGGTTGCACATTATGGTCTGGTGTTTAAACGGTGAACTTGTGCTGCTTTCAGTTTGTTGCTGAGGTATTTCAGGAGGTGCCTGGGTAGTATCTGTGAAAAAGGGGCAGAGAAGATGGCTGGGATGACCTGCCCTCACCATGCAAAGAGGGGACCCTCTGATGAGGCAGTTGACGTTGTGGGTTAGTCTGCTATCATGTTAGCAGTCACACTGTGAAGCTACATGGAGTAACTCTGTACTTTGAAAACTTTGTTGACTCATGGGTGTCAGTACGATTAAGAGCACGCTGGAAAAATATTGCGAAGGTTGGAGGAAACCATCAGTGCCTGTGTGTTCAGCGTACATCCCCTACTGCGGAGTGACCGGGTTACCAGCCGAAGTGAAAGCAACCACAAGGCCACAGCCCGTGCCATAGGGTGGGCCAGCTGTCTTGAGTTGAAAGCTAAGCAGCAGTGAGCATTTGGGTCAGAGGTTTACATGCTGTCAGGAAGGGAAGTTAGATCAGAGAAGGTCTATTCGCTGCGTGCTGAGGATTCACACTTCAGCAGATTTGAATTGTTTGCTGCAGTGCCTATTTATATCAGGAGTTGCTTTGAAAGTGTTACTAAGTGCAGTTGTTGTGCACTCCTCTGTGCACTTCCATTTTATACCTAATTGATGGCTTTAGATGTGTTTTTTGTCTGCATCTCAGAAATACATTTAAGCTTTCTTTACCATGCAAAATGGAAGAAAATTGCAAAAGTCAAGAACATAACTAAGTATTTTGCAAGATTCTGAAAATTAGTATTCTTACTTAAAAAGTATAGTAAGAATATTCTTGGTCAGGAGAAAAATTGCAAGATTAACTTAAATATTTGCATGGGGAAAGAGACTTATTTGCAATAACACAGGCATCACTAACTTCAGCTTCAGTCATCTGTGTTACCTTCTTTAGTATCTGGGCAGCAGAATCCATCATTATAATTTGGCAATTTTCAGTAAGTGGTCATAAACATTAGACATAATTTTGCAGGAAGTTGGTTTTTTTTCATAGGGAATAACATTATAGAAATCACAGTCATACTCTTTGTCTTTCTTTAAGAGAGTAATTGGAAAGGTGTTTGAGATAATTTATATAGCTTTTGAAAAAGTGGACAAGCACATTTTTATGAGGAAAAACGTAAGGAATGCCAATGGCGAGTTACTACCTTGGAAACATCCTCACTCATTCCTATGACATAGACTGTTCTCTTCTGTTCCTTTCTTCTTCTTTTCAAGTTGACACAGGGGAAAATAATAATGTCACCTAATTTGTTCATGCCTGTGTAGAAAGCCATTGCAATGCATGGGTACTATTGAAGTTCAGCTAAGAGCTCCAGTGAATCTTCAGTGTCTCAGCAAGAGGTTGACTCAAGATGACTGAAAAAGAACGTTGTACTAGAAGTGAGCATCATATGGTATCATTAACCACAATATTCTTTACCTGACTATTCCAGTGTGGCAAAGCACTTCCTGGTCTTTCCAAGCAAGAAGACTGCTGTGGAACCGTGGGAACTTCCTGGGGTTTTAACAAATGCCAGAAATGTCCCAAGAAGCCATGTAAGTGCTATTTTGTTGTTACTCTCTGGATCAGTTTATGGTGGTTTGATTAGGGGCAGGTTGCAGAAACTGGAACTCAGTGCAGAAAGGATAATGACATAGAATCATCTTGCTTCTTCCAGATGGATATTTGTTTTGTTTTGTTTTTTAAGCTTGCACAGAAATGTTACATTATAGAGGCACCAGTTACTGCTTAGAGAGAATGCAGTGACCTCTTGGGACTGCAGATGAACTTTCAAGTTTGAAGCCAAAGTTTTCCAGGCTCTAAATTGTCAGTTACTTTTTTTTTCTGGTTTTGAAATATCTTCTTCAACAGTTAAGCAATGACAAAGACTTTCTGCACTGTTTTATTATGATTTGACAGCACATTATAATGAGAAAGGAATTTCAAATTATTTACATGGTAGGTGAAGCTAGTCTCTTAAACTTTTTTTGAATGACATTGTTGTTGCACAGGAATAGTAATACTTCTCTGCCACGTCATATTTTCATCACGAGATGAAAGATGAGAAAAGATAATATAATGTCTGTTTTGCAGATGGAGTGGACCTGCATTTAGTAGGCCAAAAATAGTGCAAGGAGTTGCAGTCATTCTTATCTAGGTCTTCTAGGCCTCTGTTATTCGTACAGATAGCAATGCTGGAAACATGTTCAGTGTTTGATTGTTTTGGAAGTATGTTTTTGTCGTAATGTGGACATAAATACAATTACAGCAGAAAATCTGCTGTTGCTCCTACTTCTCTGCCTCCTCCTTCCACAGGAGAGTCTGATATAAATTTATACTGTCTCCATCTGATCTGCTAGTTTATGAAGCATTTAAATTTTGTGTTTTGGAGTAGGTTTATCTTCTGATTTGCTTCCAAAAGCGAGCCTCCTTGGGGTCTTTGAGGTCCACAGTTAATAAAAGACTCGGGTATCTAACTTTTGGTTCCTGTAGCACATAAATGCAGTTTCTAACAGACATATGCATTCTGTATTGGTGTATGAATTGTGAAATCGGTCATGATTTTGTAGCTTTCTCTAAAGAAGTAGCAATTTATTTATAGCTTTCTCCAAAGCAGCAATTTAACTACAGCTGAAAGCTTTGTTCATCAGAAGCATGTGGGTGTGCAGAATGTTGCTTAGTGGGTATAGGTGTGCCATGGGAAAATCACAACAGCCTAAAATATGCTTCAAACAAAAACTGGTTGGAACAACTAAAACAACTTCTTGGTGCCTGGTTCAAAGGGAAGCCCATGTGCTAATTCTTCATAGCTCAGGTAAAACACTGATCTCCTCAGCCTGGAATCCACAATGGACAATGTGTTAGTCAGGCTGCTGCTTAATGCCAACATGCTTGGCATGATAAGAGCAAGCAAACAGGGAAACACTGCGACAAACCGTGTCCAAAATCCTGGTCCCCAGATGCTTCTTAGGTGTGGGTACAGAAAAGTGCCTGAGCTCACCCTAAAACCTCTCCTGAAGGAAAGTCCACCACCCTTTTTTCAAATCACTAAGAATAATTTTTTTAAATGCTAATGAAATGAGCACTGTCCTTTATAGTAAAAGCTTAATGGCTAGCACACTTGCTCAATATAGGGCAATTCAGAGTTTCTTTATCTGCCAGAAGAACTTCTAATCTACATTTTATACCTATGAGGAGATGCTCTAACTCATAAAATGTAGAAACAATTCTTGGAACAGGACCGGGAACCCAGTCTCTTTCCCAGTGTCCTTAATTACTTATTGTATGAGTCATGTTCACTCCTGCTTTCTGGCTCAATCTGGAATTGTTTTGTTGAATGTAACTGTACGATTTCAAGAGGAGACAGAGAATGTTGCCGCTTGGAATAATCCTGTCCTTGTGATTAAAGCATTCCTGGAAAGTAAGGGTTTGTGTCTCCTAGATATAACGGGATCCATTTCTCATTGTTCTAGGTGGGAGCTCTCACTGTATAGCAGTGTTTTAAGAAGGGAGGGGGAGATGGATGCACTGTGTTTTCTCGAAATTAAAATACAGTGTCATCTGCCACTACATTATATCAAGAGTATGATTTGATAGGTGTATGCTTCAAGAATATTCACTGAATCTGTCAGGAAGCTTTGGTAGAGGTACGTGTAATTTCTTAGTCTAGATTTGATTTAGGAATGAGCTAAGCATTCAATCACGCCATGGCTTATGGCAATTCTGCATGAGGGCAAATGGTGAATTTTCAGATTTCCAAGAACTTAAGGTGATAAATTTGGGGTGTTGCAGGAGTTTGATCTTACAGTGTCTCAGAGTTTTATAGATGTTCAATCTGAACTTAGGCACACAACTTGTTTTGGATCTGGGCCTAAGTGTCTTTTGGGCACAGGTGTCAAATTAAGCCTCATGTTTGTATCAAGGTGTTAGGCTTCTGTAGAGCAAACGATTTCCAAAGATATATGTACATTTATGATAAGATTTAATGGAAGAGTGGAGTACCTGCCTAAGGATTTATATTTTATCAAGTATATATATATATATTTACAATAATGAGAATGTTTCAGTGGTAAAAAGAGTATGCGCATATATATTTTTATATATATATATATGCATATATGATATTGGATGGAAAAACTTGGGAGTCAAGTGAATTATTACTAAGTAAGCAGTTAAGTGGTGTTCATGGTAGTGTCTCAGCAGACAAAGGTAGTCCTACATTACTGCCATGTCATTTTGGCCTGTTCTGATACTTCACTAAATTGGTGTTAACCCTTTTTATTGTAGATGTTTTGGAAGCAAAGAGACTTCTTTTTGCTTTTATGTTTTTATGCTTCATGAACTTCATTTAAAATTGACCTGGTTTTGTAATAATACATAATCAGGTCGCATTTGATCTTCTGCAAAACCCACTTCAGCAAAATATTTAAGCATATACTTCAGTCTCATTAGCAGGCACTTTTCTCTTCAGTCTGCTACTTAAGGATGCACTTAAGTTTGTGTGTGTCTTGTTTCCATGGACTTAAGTAGGGCTTTGTCACTTTGTAAAGATGTACTTGCATATTTTGGGTAATAACCACTGCTCAGTCAGGGCTTCTGTCTTGTTGCAAAGTCAAGTGTCGTGGCCTGAGACAGCTCCCGTGTCTGTAAGTTTATGGCTTATTCTGTATTACTGAAAAATAAAAGAAGAAATTTTGGAACGGATCTCCATTTTTGAGGGCTTCTACAGAAGACAACTTTTAAGACACAGTGCGTTTCTGTGTTACATGGGGAATGCTATGATTGTTCAGGCTTTTTGCTAACAGTTAATAATTACAAACAGGTTGTCTAAGTGAGTAAAGGGTAAGTAATGTGGGACTCCATCCAGCTCCCACATGGATCACTAGCCATCACTGAATAAGCTCCTTACTCTACTGTGACCTGCTTACATTGCTGCTCTTTGTAGGAGGAAGAAAACAGCTGCTAGTGAGCTGCTATTTCCTGTTCAGTGTGGGAGTAGGAGGATGAGGAGGGAGGGAGAAGTTAAAATTTCTGACCTCACTCCACCACTGCACTTTCTAGAGCAGCTGAGTCACCCTGGAAGGGAAAATGGGTTCCAGCACTGGAAAAGGCCTGGCATAGCTTATGGGCTGGTCTCCATCTACAACTGGAAGAACTCTGCTCTTCCTGTTTTCCTCTGCCAGGCTGTACTGCAGGGTACCATTCCTGCCCACAAAAAGTTAGAGAGATTCTCTCGGTTTTAGCGTGAATTGAATGAGGTCTGTAATGGCAAACACAGGTAAGTTAGGACATAACCAGTGCAGTTATGAATCTGACTCTGCCCACATGAGCATTAGGAGTTTCACTGACACTTTTGGGGACCGGGAATAGGCTAATTCATTGCACTTCAGAAAAATCTCACCTTAAATTCCAACAGTTTTTAATGTTAACATTGTGAAAAGATGGGAGATGCCTTGAAAACAAATGTGTAGCTGCCACTTTTTTGGTGAGAGACAAAATTTTCAAATTTTAGTTTGCGTTAAAATGGTTGTAGTCCATGTAAAGATGGAAAAGTATGTGTTCAAAACTGCAAGAACATTGTTGCTGTATTTTGATGCGTACTATTTTTGTGGTTAACCATTTTATCACTTTAAGCAATCTCTAAGGAGAATCTTAAATGTTCTAATTAAGTAATTATTTTAAATAATTCACAGCAATTTGGAATAAAACTATCTCACTCGAAATCTGCTACTCAAGATCATCACTTAAATTTTTCCAAAGAATAGGAAAAGCTTTAGAACTAATGAAAATATTGTTATTTCCCCCCCCCCCACCCCCCCCCCAC
>NW_009259313.1:536953-627070 GCF_000687185.1 Egretta garzetta | reverse complement strand
AACATTTAGAACACTTTTAATAGAAAACAAAAGATCCGACCAAATGTAAGGTATCTCTGTTGTAGCATTCAAATTATGAAAAACTCTCTTGACTCTTATTAAATGCACTTGTGTGATCATAGTGCCAAAAGTTTAGTCCTATATATTTAATAAAGTACTGGGATTTGCCAAGAGGTTAGCTTTTAGTGCATAACCATACAAAGAAGTTATTGCTCTCATTTATGATGTTGTAACAATTTAAGAATCAATAAACAGTTTTCTCTAGTCTCAAAGGCAACCTTAAGTGGAAGAAAGAAACAATAAATAGAAATAAAAATCTAGTTAACCGAACACTTTCTATTTTGGCAAAATTGAATTCAGTCTGTATTTTGCAGTGTTGTTATGCCCTTGACAGATTACACTGATCAGCCAGTAAGTCGCAGTCTTCTAAAATTCAGCAGCTTTGTTAGGTAAATCACAAATGTGCTTTTTTTCTTCTTTTTGCCTTGTGTTAAAAGTTCATTTGCTTCTATTTCCTATGTATTTAAAATATTTTTTTTAATTCACTGTGGCAGGAGAAATGGTACCCAACAATTTTGCTTAACACTGAAGATACTTCTGCTTTCTAAAGCTGCTTTCAGTTTTAAAAATATTGAGTTTCCATCATGAATCTTCAACTTCATCTTTTCCCCACATGACATTTGTAGCTGGTTTGGGAAGGTAATTACTGGAATATTTGAGAACAACTAGGATGAAAGATATCGCCCTGATTTAAAAGATTTTTCTTTTTTGGGAAAAACATAAATTTGACTGGCTAACTGAAGACTTAAGTGGTGTACATGTGGAAAGAAATGGAATTAAGGTTACCTGTACAACCTGTAATTTTAATTTCTTGACCTTTTATGCTTAACCATACATCATAAAAGCTTATAATGATTTTTTTTATAGTTACATAATTTGGCTGTCAGGCTCTCTAACTAAGCATATAAATCAGCAGCATTTAACGGACACAATTTTTTTCTTCAGCTTATCATGGTTACAGTCCTATGATGGAATGTCCACAAGGCTACAAGAGGATCAATGCTACATTTTGTCAAGGTACGATAGCACCCGTAATTGATTGTGTTTATTTTGAGTACCAGTTTTCTGTGACAGATTCTTTGATATTTATGACTTAAATGAATGGATCCAGTCTGTTGATTTGTATTTGGGAAAAAATGTTGAGGCTGCTTTTAACTCTTTCCAAATATTGTAGCGTTTTTTTGCTCCGGGGCCAAAATGGTTTTAAAACTTTTACATATACTCTCTTTTTCTTTGACACTGTATAAAGATGACTTCGTAAGGATTCATTTACTTTGTTTTTCAGTAGAAACACATTGTTCTGTCAGTTCTTTTGCTAAACAGTGAACTTCCAGACTCACTCAGTTAAATCAGGTGAAATTAGCAATAGAGAATAATTTCTATAATCGTGAAAGTATAGAGTATTCAGAGAACATTTCTTTTGGACTTAAGAGTTTAGACACAACAGTACTGAGAACAGCCAGATAACATCACTGGCAAGTGAAAATGAAAAACCATGTGTACCTGGCTGTCATGTAAAGTGGTGACCCACGTACTTCAAGAATGCGCATAGTGCAGGTGAGGACGTATGGAGTTAGATACTGCGTAAATTGTATTACTCCCAGATTATGCCCTATATATATCTTGTGGCTGTACACATAGAAGTTATCAAAACATACAGAGTTGTGGGGCCTCCATGATCGTGTGGCTCCACAGAAAGACTTGGGGCATTTTGATTCTCCTGGCCTACAGCATCTCTATCTGACAAAGCTGAAGAGATGACCACAGACATATGCTCGTTCTTTCTGTGTATCTTAGAGTATTGAACAGACGTGCTAGATGAGGATGTAGGAGAGAGCTTAATTGCTTCTCCAACTTGTTTGGCACAGCTCAAGTAAACAAGAGAAAGGAGCTTTGAGAAGATGTGAGCAATCCTGCAGTGGTTCTCTGGAGAGAGATTTGGGAAGGAAGGGAAGAATGACTTCAAGTGAGGCTGACACTGACCTGTGGTCAGGTTTGTTAGTCATTGTTGACACTGCAAGGGTAAAAGAGGTTCCAACAAATAGTAGTGGTGCTGGAGAGGAGAAAATGAAAGACTAATTGGCATTAAAAGATATATGTAGGCACTTTGGAGATAATTTTATTTAACTGAAAACTTTCAGTTATCACATTGATGCAGGAATGTGCAGCAGCCAGCCACATAGAGAAACTATTTTACCAAGCGAAAAATAGTTTGTAGAGCGCTAAACACAAATATTTACCTGCTTCCACTGCTGAAGGAGATGAGCTGCTACCTGAAAGTATAGGCACTTGAGCCTATCTGCTGCTCAGTTCTCTACCTAGTGGTTTACCATGCTTGCAGGGTAGGGGCATTTGGAGGGTTGTGAGAGAAAATTGGGTTTGTTCAAGATAGTAAAAAACTGAATGGAGGAGAGCTGCAAACTGCATCTCAAGAGCTTGTTCCCTGATCTGCAGTGAAAGACTGTAGAGTCCTCTTAATAAATAAAAAGGATGGGGAGGTGTTGGTGGCAACTTACTGATGAGGACTGCAAAGTGAAAAGGTGAATGAGAAGAGTGTAAGGTATAGATCGACCACCTTTTCATACCTCAAATTAAACACGTAGATGGTACATATATTTCAGCAAGATGCTTCCAGCCACTTTGAAAGTGGTTAGGAGTTTTTTCAGAGTCTGCAATAGGGAGGATTTCTAACTTTGAGCACAGAAGGTGTCTGGAAGGTGCCATGATGCATTAGTACCATCATGCATCCCTCTGAACATGGTCCAGGAAAGACAGGAGCTGTTGATATCTCCAGTAGTTGTGTGCAAACCTCACTGTATACACAAGGGTTTCCTAGACAGCAGCAATCCAGCAGGCATTTAAAGGCGAGCAGGGCATTACAGTTTGTTTCAAGGGATTGTACCCTAGGTGTTGGTAAGCCTTATTTCATGGAAACTTAAGATCCTTAATCAGGAGCTACAGACAGTTAAAAAATGGTCTGGTGCTTGTGAAGGTTGCCAGAAGTAGGCCAGGCAGTTGTTTCACTGAGCTGTGACAGGCTGATAGAGAGGGAGAACATGTGTCTCTGGGTAGGAGCATAAGAGGGAGCTAAGTCCTGCCATGGTAGTGTGCAGAAATCTATACCTGGTGAGCTCGTCATTGGTGGTTGTACTGGGCTTTCATAGTTTTTCCCTGACACGTTTTTGTACTACATAACTAATACTGCAAGACATATGAGGCTTTAAATAGTTTGTTCTATTGCTGATATAATTATCCCAGATGAGAGTGAGTTGTGGACTCTAAACATAACTTGTAGTTGATAAATGGAAACTTATAACCTAGAGTTTAATCAGACAGTGGGGGTTGGATTATCCCACCAGAAGTAGACTGTTGATGAATTGAGGATGGGGACAGTCTCTTAACTTTCTGGAGAGGGCAGAGGTGGTGACTGCTGTAAGTTCCTCTTATTGAGGCTTGGGTGGCTTCTCTGTAATTTACTCACCACCACTCCAAAAAGGAGGTACAAATAACAAAGGAACTGGGAGAAGGAATAGCCGTGTAACAAAGCCAGGATGAAATTCAGTCCTATTGAAGTAAGTAACAAGAGAACCATTTTTTTCAGAGGGTCAAGATTTTGACCTCTGTTTGAGCAGTCATTAGGAAAGCTAGCTTCATACGTGAAAGCTGCTGGCAGGGTGCATTTCAGTCCTGAAACGGTCATTAGCATGTGCTTCTCAATGGGACAGGCCTGTTTGTGTTTACCCAAATCTGACATGATTTTCTAGAAGAGAAGAGGACAGGGAACAAACATGGAGGAAAGCAACAGCAATAAGCTGTGAAAACTGTTTAAGCTGCTGGTGGGGGAGTATTCATATTCTTGTAATAATCCTTACAATTAAATTGGAAAGGAGTTGCACAGCATGTCCATATGCAAGTATACATTTTAATTAGATTATTCTTTGCTGAAAGGGTGTGCATGCTGTGTCCATGCTCAGAAAGGGACGGCATTGCCAGACCAAATAGTAATGGGGATATATTTCTGAATCCCTGCCTGCAGCTAGAAGAGATTGCTGTTTTCACATAGATATTGTCCAACTTTCACTGCCTTTGAAAACTCAGGCCTAAAAGCCTAATTAACCTTTTGTTCTACATTGGTTTTGCAGTCAAAAGCCTCCTTAGTTTACAAAGCCTATGAAGTATTAGTGTGATTAATAACCAGGTCCTGATTTTTTTTTCCTTTCAAGTGAGCGAATTAATGTAATGAAACATTCGTGTCTCTAATGTGTATGTAGGACAACAAAGAACCATCTGTGGGTATGCTAATTTGAACAGTTTAGTGTAATTGCTATCAAGAAAGCTTTTTTCCCTTTAGTAATTATCTTTTCAATGGGATGATTTATTACATGTACACACATGGATGCCCTAAGGCTGTCATTAAAGCCAAAATACAGCTTATCAGAGTTGCAACTTCTTTGTCAGAATCCACATGCAATGCTATTTTCTAGTTCCCTGTTTAGAATTATACTTAGTGTTTCCTCCTTCCGCTAATGGTTTTCTTGGAAAACTGCAATAGAATGAAAAAAACAGCTGGTGAAAAGGTTGGATTCCTTTTTCAGGAAACTAACATATTGCCAATAGAGCACTTCAAAAATCTTATCTTGACGAACTGGAAAAATACCTGAACACTTTTTGGTTTTCAATGAAGTAAAAAGTTGTGCATGGAAGTTCTTGAAAAGTCCCCATATGCTTAAAATTAAATATATATGAGCTTGCAGAAACTAGTACTTGTATGTTGATGGATCAAATTCTGTAATCATGTGCTCTGGGGACTTCAAGCTTTTTTCCCTTGGCTTCATCATGATTTAAAATAAATTCTGAAGGTATATTCTGCCCTTGGACATTTGTCCTTAAAATACAGTAATAAATCTGTTTTCTGTGCATGTTATATATATATATTTTATTACTTTTAAGTAATAAAAGAGCTTTGCTTCATAAGAAATGCTATTTAATGTTACTTAGCTACTAAGTTAACAACCTTCTTTCAAAGAAGTTATTTTATGATGATCATACTGAGAAATAAATATATCTCCAGAAACTGGGCTGGGTTGCTGTTTGGACATTGATTATGTGTTTGAAAAGTGTGGCTCTGCAAACTTGCGTTCCAGTAAATTCCATGCAGAAGCACAAAGCGAGTTGGACTGATTTCTCCTGCTGTGCTACTCTGTCAGCTCAGAAGAAATCAGTGGGTTGTTTCTTAGAATAAGCAACTATTTTTTTTTTCTATAATTTTTAAAAAACCATATTGCAATAGTTTCGATAGCAACCCAGCCTTGTTGTTTGTTTATTTTACCCCTTGTTCTCACTAATCAGTTAATTATTGAAACAATCAGCTATAATGGAGGCAGTAAAAATTGGATATTATATTTTTCTTAGAACTGAGGATATTAATAGTGGTTAACAATATCGCTATAGCAGAAACAGTTGGAACACCGTTTTCAGTGGTGTTGGTAGGTACAGTTGTAATTGATTTTCATAAAGAGAATAAAAACTGATACCTGCAAATTGAGCCAATTTGGAGATCATTCAGTCAGATAGCACTCCCAGTGAAGCCTAGTGTATACCTATGAGAATGAGTCAAATTTTCACAAATAAATGATATAGTCCAGTCTTAATTTGCAACATGAGATATTGTGCGTATTAAAGCACGCACTGCATGAAAACATCTGTCAAGGCAGATATTACTAAATAACATTTAATGACTGACCACTAGGTCATTTCTAATTACGAAGTTGCCCGGTACTTTGGCAAATTCGAATTAGTATATAATTGATCTAGAAGGCTTGCTTTGCTTAAATGCAGCAAAGTGTCTTAAGTGTGTGCGGTTCTTACTGAAAGGCAAGTTGCTCACTTTGCATCAAAAGGAGATAAACCTTTTCCATTCAGTTTTATTACTTAGTCATTTAAACAAAGTCAGTCAGGTTTTGATAAGCATAGAAATCTGATTGCAGAGCTAAGTGTAGAAGCCCCCCTTCAGAAATGTACCTTTCCATGGTGCTTAGGCCTGGAATCAGCTGTGGGCTGCTGCTGCTGAGGTTGCTTGTGTCCTCTGGCACGGGGGACAGAGGGGATGAGAAGGGCTGCAGTACTTTCTAGCCACAAGTTTATTCTGAATATTTCAGTGCAGCTACCAGAGCTGTGGTGGTCTGACTAGGCTTTCTGCTTCTAAAAGTTCCCTTTCTTCATCCAATTTTCATAAGAACCGTCTGGATATCATGACTGTCCTAGCTGGAGGCTGTTGCATATTTAGTTTTTGTGCCTTGTCATCTGTGTGACATATTGTCTTAAAAATTGTGAAATTGTAAGTTGTTTTCTTCTGTTTATGCATGTAATGTGACTTGGAGAATCTGAATTTTTCATTGTCTATTGAGATAGATTTATTCACGTTATCAAAAATGACCTACCAAATGTGTAAAATAGAAAATGCATTGCATGCAAAGGAGATTTGTTGTTTCAAAAGCGGAATTATTGGTTTTATTAACACTAAATCACTTCTTAGTGTTCTTCAGCCTTGTTTATGAAAATTTTAAATGTCTTTTAGTTACTTTGACATAATGTAGTAAAAAAACCAAACCCCAATCCAATTTTGATAGTTGACACTATCATTTCAAAGTCATCAGTCCTCCTGAAAATAAATTTGACTTTACATGAACGGCAACAATGATTTCTTTCAAAAGAACAAATTAAAGACTATTTTTGTTTACATTTGCATTGTTCAAAATTCTTGTAGTGACTTTTTTGAACTCAGACTGTTTTTCTTGAGCAAATATGTTTTCTTTAAAATGAGTAGATAGATTTAAATAACATACTGTCAGAAGATTGCGGCTTTGACCAGAACACGTTAATAAACATGTACATTCAGTTCAAGAATTTTGGTTTTAAGTTAAATGTTTAAATGTGGTTAAATGCTCCAAGCTGTGATGATTTTGATGAGTATAAATTCAATGTGTTAAGCATGGAGATGAACGAATGAATTTCACTTTATAGGAATGTTTCAAATTCCAGTATGTCTGTGACCAAATAGGGGCCTCCCTCGCTATCTGAAAAGGGTAGAGAGTGGACTTGCTCCATGTGTCCAAATGAGCTATGAGGCTGAAGGGAGAGAAGACAGCTTTACACCACCTTAGTGTTTCCTGCAATTCTCCATTAGGCCAGATGGGCCTGGGTGGTCTGAAGAGCTGTTATAATGGTTAACAAAGCCAAAAACACAGTGAACGTCTCCTTCCTAAATACTCTTCCAGCTGGAAGCTGCCAAAGGGAAACACTACAGGGCTGACCCGTCAGCTTTTGTAGGTTGCTCTATAGCAGAACAGCTCTCTGCTGATCAACTAGTCCTTCTGCACCACTTCGCTTGGCTACAGCAGGGCATCAAGCTCTTGAGGTTGTGTTGACCTGTTAATGTGTGGAAGACCAATAGGCAGTTAAGCATTTTCATATTTGCTTGCTGAGGAATCTAAATATTTCAGTAAATGGGCAAATTAAAGGAGGTTACATTAGCTTTATGATGCACCCAGTAACTCAGCATGTTTTACAGTAATCAAGCAAAGCCTATTATTTCAGCAGTGACAGGTACAGATCTCATTATAAGTAGGCACAGGAATTTTTCCTATGATTGGATACTTACACTTGGCATGGTTTGTTATCCTTGGAGAAAGGATACTCAGGCTACGTTATGGTGTCACTAATCCGAGAATAAAGCTGAAATGATTCACTTCCTGAATGTGGTTGAATTGGGCATGCCCTTGCTCAAGGAAAGGTGGGAGAACATTGTATGGAGGTTTCCAGTGGAGAACCAAAGTGGTGTTGAACAGCAGCTAATGCAGCCCCAAAGACTGTTTTAATCCACTTTAAAAGCCATTATAGCACTGGAGAATGCAAACAGAACATTGGAAGATAATACCTTCTGCAGCATGTCCTCCCCACCAGCGCAGAGTTCTTCCATGCATTGTCATACAGTGGAGAAAGATTCTACTACATTGTACCCTTCTGTACACAAATACCTTTATAATGGCCAAAGGAGACCTTCCATTAGGTGTATAAATGCTTTGTCACTTAATTTAAGTACCTTAGAACAGAATGTGATCCCATATCTAACTTATCTCCTTTTAAATTTTTGATTTATATATTTCTCTTTCAGTCTTCACAATTCCCCAGTGTGGAATGCATGTAAGAAGTACTGAACAAGTAAATCAATACTCGAGTAAAAGACCCTGACCCTCATAAAATAAATTGAGAAGTTGAAAAGCTACTGGGGTTTTGGATGTTTAAGCAAGGAAGGACTCTTTAGATAAAAGTAATAAATAAGGGTTAAGTTGTTTTTCAAAATTTTTCTGTTTTGTTTTGGGTTTTTTTATTTCTTTTGGACTATTTAGTCCTTCCCTAAATTTTAGTTACTAGAAGAAAATAGGTGGTTGCATTAACTGTTCCCTGCACTTAGACTTAATGGAATTTAATTTAGTATTGTGATACTCACCCCATGTAATTGGAAATGTGTGTGGTCATGAAGAAAAACTGAGGTAAATTCTTCATCTGATTTTGCTAACTATTTGTGGAACAAGAATCCGGTAAAGTGCTTTCAAAACACAGTTGAGTTTCGGGGTATTTCTAATGTGAAACCTTGAAGATTGCTTTAGCCTGGAAAAAAATCCAAACAAAACCTCTTCGCAAATGTTCTTAGAAAGCAAGGAGAAAAAGCCAGGAGTAAAGGAAACTTTCATTTTGATATCTGAGTTATCCATTCATTTCCATCTTCTATCTACTGATTAATGTCTGTGAAGTTCTTTGAAGATGAAGGTGGTTTTGGACTTAGTAAAACTATACATAATTATCATGGTTTATAACAAGCTCAGTGTTAGCATGTGCTTTCTTGTTTAAACGAATACCATCTTACGTTGCTCCCATCTTCCTCCTTCACTTCTGTTTGGTTTGGAGGCTTGTTTGGTTTAAAGTAATGAAGATTACTTTGTTCATAGTTGCGCTCTTCACATGAGCAGACAAGCATTCAGTTACAAAATGGTTGTTTTACCTTGTTTTTTTTCCCAGGAAATTCAGTAGCAGTGAGTCATTAACACATTGAATTTTCTGAGAGCAAGTTGACCTGACACCCAGTAGGCCTATAAAAATCTGTGGGAAGGTATCAAACACTGACTGTTGTTGTTAAGAGGGACTGTTTTAAGTTCTCTTTAGTGGGGAAGATTGTGGGAGAGATTAGCAGTGGTTTGGTTACAGCATCTGGGTTGTTCAAAGCCGGGAGCACTGTGGTGGCTCTGGAGGAGAGCGTGACGGCTGACCTTGCCATATATCAAGCTGTGTGCTTAGAAGAGGGTATAGGAGGAGCTGAGACACAGCAGTCTCATCTGTACAGTACTGCAGCACCACTATCGAGACCCCGGTTATGGCAAAGCTTCTCTGCATTTGGATGAACTTGTGAGAGCGGAGTCACCAACAGAGCCTCTGAGATCGCATGTGGCTTCCACTGCCATCTCAACAGATTGAAATTGAGTGAAGCTTTCATTTCTTGTCAAAGATTCATGGAGATGGATTATCAAATCTAGGAGCACAGTGTGTCAAGGACCAGTTCTGTGTATCTGGCATGTATAACACTAAAGAGTAACAGCAAAGGGTCAGGCTGTCAGTCAGTGAAGAACGACAACGCTTCTTTCATGCCAGTGGGGTTACACCAGTTTATTACCATTGAGAAGGGTCAAGACATTCACGTTATCAGGCACCAGCTATTACAAAACCAGTTCTTTATAAATCATAAGTAACTGCACCTACTGTGAGAGTTTGCTGCGGAGCTATTCAGGGTGCTGTGTGGAAAAACTCCTTGCTTAAACCTTTTTTTTCCTGTGTCACTATTGCAGAGGCTTTTTACCAGCGGAACTTTGTTACTCTGTTTTCTTTGGAAACTGAAAATTAATATTTAGTTGGTCTTTAGAACACTTTATTTACATATGTATGGTTTTATAATATTGCTATATAGCCCTTGAAAATATTTCCTCTGTGTAGATGAAGGTGGTTGATCAAATCACTCTACAAGCATGTCAGTTCGTACTTCTGCACAACAAAAGATTATTCAGACAACTTTAATGTAGCTTTTTCTCTAGTTTTTACATTGGAACAAATTAATTCTCATCGCTTTACTAATTTAAAACTGAAATATTTTTTATGTCCATATACAAGAAGTAGAGGGCTAAAAAGAATAAAAAGTTTGTTAAGCTTGAATCAGATTTCCAGTTGCCTGAATAAGTTGATTCCAGTGTAATTTGCAAAGCTGGGCAGGCTGGCAGGTGGTAGGAAACATTTTGGGTAAGTGGACTTTTACCACAGTCTGAAATATAGTGAAGTAGATAGTATATCTGGAAGGTTTTTTGCTTTTGGTTTGTTTTGTTGGTTTTGTTTTTCCTCAAAGATGTTAAATAAACACTGTTCTTACATGTATGTATGTTTCTTTTGAAAATTTGAAGGGTTTTTTTATCAACTTGTGGCTTGTTCCTGTTGAATCCCTAGATAGGCTTGTGTAATTCAGCACAGAGCATCAGCTCAGAAATTCTATGAGCTCATTGAGAAGACATGACTTGGAAAAAAGGCATTAAAAATACACTGTAATTACGTTATGCTGAGGCATCAGAGCATGCACAATAAAGTTAACTTTAAAAACGACAAATTTAGCAAGAGAAATATCCATATCAGGAACTCTAGAAGGAACATCCATTGGTATTTACATACATATAAGCTATTACTTAAATGTAGCTGTGCCCACCTTAAATAGCAATAACTCTACATAGAATCATAGAATCACTTTGGTTGGAAAAGACCTTTGAGATCATCAAGTCCAACCTTTAACCTAACCCTGCCATCCCACCACTAAACCATGTCCCTAAGAGAAGAGGCCGACCCCCACCTCCCTACAGCCTCCTGTCAGGCAGTTGTAGAGGGCGATCAGGTCTCCCCTCAGCCTCCTCTTCTTCCAGACTAAATAACCCCAGTTCCCTCAGCCGCTCCTCGTATGACTTGTGCTCCAGACCCCTCACCAGCTTGGTTGCTCTCCTCTGGACGTGTTCCAGCAATGCAACATCTTTCTTGTAGTGAGGGGCCCAAAACTGAACACAGTATTCAAGGTGCGGCCTCACCAGCACCGAGTTCAGGGGCACGATCACTTCCCTACTCCTGCTGGCCCACACTATTTCTGATACAGGCCAGGATGCCATTGGCCTTCCTGGCCACCTGGGCAAATGAATGAGGTGTTATGTTTTCAAATACTAGATGTACAAGAACAGTTCATCTGGGAAGAGGTTTAATACAGAGGCAGTGATGACAGCATCTGTGAATGTTTCCTGAAGAATAGTTGAACCATTTGGAAAGAAAGATGACTGTGTATTGATGAATTATAGGAAGATCCCATCTACCTGCAAGTTAGCCACTTCAGTAAATAATGCTATGAAACCTTCACTATTAGTAGGCAAAACTCTAAAGCAGGCTACAGCAGGTATGCCCAAATGTGTCCAAATGTGTCCAAATGTTCCTATACCAGTTTTTCTCAGCAGTGACATGAAACAAAGTTCAGATCTGTAAAAGCATGCGTAATCTCTGTTTAGATTATATTTAAATTCAATTTACTTTATACAGATAAACTCTAATAGTGAATTTTAAAGACTTAAATATAGGCTATGTTAAAAAATGTTCATTATAAAATCCAAATATTACAGTTGCTACTAGGTATTCAAGACCATAGAATCATAGAATAGTTTGGGTTGGAAGGGACCTTTAAAGGCCATCTAGTCCAACCCATCTGCAGTGAGCAGGGACATCTTCAACTTGATCAGGTTGCTCAGAGCCCTGCCCAACCTGGCCTTGAGTGTTTCCAGCTCAGCTAGTTGAAGTCTGTAACCTGCAACTAGTATTTGTTAAGGTGCAAAGCCAGATTTTGTACCCTTTTTCTTCATTTCACTGTGTGTGTGTGTATATATATGTATTTCAGTTGAGTAGCTGAGTTTTTCAACTTTGAGTAACTGCTTGAGAATTATAACAACAGACATCATTTTTTCCTTCTATAACATACAAATATAGTTCTACAAACTTAAAAGGTTCATTTGAGTAGTACAGCTAGTACTAGCATTGTGAATAAAATGATTAAAATTTAAGTTAGAAAGCAGGTTTCATAAATGGGTTTTTTTCTCTTACCTATCTGTGTCTTTGCAGGATTTTACTTTGTTTTCTATGTGCCCAAATACTTTCATTATTCAAATAATAAAACTTACCCACATATAGATTTTTAACATTCCTTAAAATGAAGCTTGATGCAAACAATGAGTAAAGTTATCATCTAATAAATGAAAAATGCATCGTTAATCATTTTAAACATTGAAAGTACGAATGTAGTTATGTAACTACTTAACTTGCTTAAATACATGTAGAACAGTAGGGTTATCCTCCTAGATAGGAAGGAAAAGTGCCAAATTTTTCAAAATTGTGACGTAGGAGCAGATAACAATTTTTTTCAATGGTTGACAAACAAGAGACTTGGTCTTCCCTTGAAAATAAGAACTATAAAATCAAAGTCAAATTAATATTATTTAAAATAAGTTGTCTTTTTTTTTTTTCATGGATATGTATTCCAGAAAAGGTGACAAGAAAAAGCAGTATGTTATGTATGTCCCCTGGGAGAGATCTTCCTTTTTTTTCCCGGTAATATAGGTTAATTTTCCTATAAATAAAAATATATACTTAGAATTTGTAAAGGGAGAAAGTTGTTTAAAAACATTTGGCTATTACAATGTAGAAAGTGAGCAATTATTTTCACTATATGTACCAGTGTCAACACCAACAAATAACTAATATTAAATGATAAAAAGCAAAAAGATTAGAATAAAAGAGCACAGTCCTTGTTAAAAATATGTATCTGAATTTTAAATTTTTGATATTATCTTTCTTTCATCCTTAATTTCTCCTATTTTTCCTCTTCCTCCAGAATCTATAGGTGCTTTTTGCACGTATGTGTGTGTAGTTTGTGGATTTGTGTAACTGTGTTGAGGGTTTTAATTTTGAACTGAACCCGGTTATCGAGATTTTTCCCTGCATTCAGACTAAAGCATACTGTCTCTTCCTCTAACTTGTTTCTGATGACAAAGTCAGTGCTTCATCAAAGCAAGTAGAATTGTTCCATGGCTTAGCATTTGAGGACCTATCTGACAACCCAAATTGACAACAGGTAGAAAATTCACTAGTGGGTTCTTGAGTGTTCCAGTATTAGCTTCTAGGTATTTCGTAGTCTTCTCTTCCGTTATGTTCCTTGTTGTGCGTGATGTTTGAGAGTGGTGGGTTAGCAATACGACCTTTCCTCCTGACAACTTTACAACAGCATCAGTGTTTCTATTTCAGGCTGTTTCAATAATTTCTTTAGTTTGCTAGCTGTTAAGATTTAAGTTAATTCCCCACAACAGTCACAAAAGATAATGGTATTGAAACAATGATGATTTTCCTTTTGAGATGAGTTGGCACTGTTAGATGCAAGCACTCTTTAGATGCCTTCAAACATGTTTTGAGGTTTCAGGGCAAAAGGAAGAACCTAGTCAGACTAAGCAACTGAAGAAACTCTCTAAAATTTTTCGAGTACATCAGAACAAGTCTAGTGTACTAGATATTCTGTATTAATGCAGTCTTTACATAAGATACTCATGTGCTTATTATGGGGCATCCTCCTCCTCACAGATTGGATGGGTCAAAGGTTAAACTGCTGTAGGAGAGTATCTCAGCAGGGTTTTGTGCTCTTTTCTTCTACCATTCTCCTTTTTAAATAGCCCACTCCTCTGAGGTCAAAAAGTCACATAGTCTGGGAATTTCACTGAAAATTCCTTTGAGGCAGAGCTGATCCTTTGTGATTCATGTGGTTTCAATCACATTTCATCCAAAGTTCTAGGATATAAATTATCACTCTGGGTTACATGTGGCTGAGTGCACAGAGGCGGAGTTGATCCAGGTGGTGTCAAGATACTAGATTAGGTATAGCATTGGAAGAGCTGAGGGATAAGCTCAACACTGAATATTTGGAAAAAATTGCAGCTGACATGGCAGCTGCTAGGATCTACTGTACTGTGAGTTTGTCGTGCGCTTCTGTGTAGTGGGACAGGTAGGCAAACTTGTGGAGAAAAATGAAGAAGAAGGTAGGAATGTTAAAGATTCTTTGTCTAGATTTCCAAAAGCAAACTCCAGCACGTCTGTTATATTTTACATATTCGACTTCTTACCCTCATTGACTGTGTTGAATCAGGCAGCAACATACAATGAGGTCAAATAAAATGGTGAAGGCTTTATAAAAATTAAGAGGAAAGGTAATATATATTTTGGATAAAATGATCACTAATACCTGATTTCCAATGAGCTAGCTGGAATATGAGAGTTCCACTTGAAGCTTGTTTACCCAGCAAGGCATTTTTTCCTAGCTTAGGGATAGGGATGGGAAATCTTGTGCAGAAATAACGCACATAAACCTTTTAAAGTAAGTCTGTTTCAGTGTGCTGTCTCCTATTTTTCTGAGAGGAGGCATCACAATTTATGACAGAGACAATTATAATTTGGGGAGGATTACTACTATTTTTTATTATTTTAAGGTTTTGATTACCAGTGCAAGCTACATTGTTACTGTCTCCTGAAATAAAATCCTAGTTTGGCTGACTTAGTTACAGATGGTATCCAGATGATTGTTGGACAGGTCCTCTTCTGAGAGTAAGTGAATTATATGTACAACCCCAAGCGTGATAAAAGGCCTGAGGCCCAAGGCTTGGGCATGGGTGAATAATTCAGTGAGACCCTGAGGAGGACACTGATGCAGGTAGCCTCGTAACAGCAAATTTTGTCAAAGCAGTTGTTAATTACTAAAAAGTTGCGTTCCCATGGATGTAATCCTTTTCTCCCCATGTCGCGTATGTTCTGTGCTTCCTGAAGCATATTTTTGCTATTTAGATGGTAAGCTCTTTAGGCTAGAGATGGTATTTTTGCATTGTGCTTCTTCCAGCACAATGAACCTTCAGGTGCTGCTGAATACAAATACTGATAAAAACTGTATTAAATGTGTCAAGCAGTGTTCCGTCCTGTATAAAATATACTACATCGCTTAAAATTCGCCTCTGTGAATGTTCTTGTGAGTTGTGTTGGTGACTGCAAGCGATCATCTAGTCAGGAAAAGAGGGGTTGATAAGCCAGTCAAAGTGTATTTTCATTTTTAATTCCAAGTACTTGAGAATGATATATAAATGTAATTGTTTTTTCTGTTAAGTTCTCAGCAGTGTTTTAAAAGGTTATAAATCAAACGTTGTCAGTTTGAGAAAAAGTGTTGATTGGAATGTTAACTCGTAACAGTTGTGCTGCACATATTTAAGTAGGTAAGATACCTTCTGAAGAAAGAAGAATATTAATACAGTATCTGATTATTATCTGATTATATAATCAGTATCTGATTCTTTTCAATTTTTCCGCAGACATCAATGAGTGTCAGTTACAGGGAGTATGCCCTAATGGTGAGTGCTTGAATACCATGGGCAGCTACAGATGTACCTGCAAAATGGGATTTGTGCCAGATCCTACTCTCTCAAGATGCATACGTAAGTAATGGTGCTAATCAAAGTACCAAAATAAATAACTTAGTTGCACTTTAGATAAGGATTTATTTGACTGGCCCCAACTCTTCTAAGCTGTCCCTGGTTTTTTTTCTATCCCTGCCTCCTCTTCTCAGCTTATTCACTTTATTTAGTCAGTCTCAGTGCTCGTACCTCTTTTCTGTCTCTTTGTACCAGTAGCTGTCCAGGATCCTTGCCGTCTTTTCCTGCTTTTCTTGTCACAAAACCTTCAAAGCCACATCCAGCCTCCTCATAGACTCGCTCTTTCTTACCAGCCTAGAGTTCTCCTTCCCACATTTTTTTTCCCCCCTCTCTTCTAGTTCCCCAGCCAAAATCATCTCTGTGTCCTGCCCTCCCCTCTCCCACCTCTGCAGCTTTGACCTGGGTAGTTTCCATTACTAAACATTCAGCCCAGGATGGTCTTTGGCACATTTTCTTTCTGATTAAGAAGGATTAAAATTAAGAAAGTATTAGGAGAAAGAAAAAGTTGTGAACAGCATGAATGCAAATATTTTCCTTTTAATCAGCTTTTACTTGGTTTGAGATCAACTACTTCTGCAAGAAGAAAAGAAGGCATGGAGAGCAGCTACATTTCTCACTTTAAGTTTTTTTGGAAGAATATTTACGTGTGAAAAATACCTCATTTCTTAAGCTCCTTACCTGAGCTATCTTTAGATTTATACGATACAGTCTGCAGGTGAATTCTTTCATTTTTTCAGCAGAATTATATTGTGCTACTAGGTAACAACACTCTTACTGAGAGTTTGTCAGCATTTTGAAGAACTTCTTATCACTTTTCAGTTTAACACCAGAAAAAAGGAATTGGTTTTCAGTTTTGCTTTTACATGTCATGTTGAAAATCAGATAGTCTTTGTATTTTTTTGAGTTAAGTGAACATATTACGCAGAACCGTTAACTGTATGTGAATGTGGATGCATAAATTAGAAAGCTGGAGGGATCTTAGCTTCCTGCTACCTCATAGTAGTCATAGTTTATGGCCTTTGACTCTTCTACATTAAATCTAAGCATAACAAAATGTAAATATGTAATTGTCTCTTTTATAAAAAACATATCATGTGTGATACTTAATCCTTTTGCAGTTTTATTTATATAGCCTACTTATAGGTGGAAGTTCCAGTGGCTATGTAGTTTGACACAACTGTGAATTGCTAGTGACCAACCTTAGTCTTCAGCAGTTGCACTTGTGTACAAGTGAGAGCTGATTCTGACTGTTTATTGTGGCAGCGTGGCAACTGCCCGTTTGGATTTATTTTTTTTCCTTAAAACACTTCTTATCCTTGGTCTAGCATTAGTTAGAATTAGGAGTATTTGATGCAAAATAAGAATTTTCTTTTATGTTGTGATTATGTCTTGAGATAGGTTTTTGAAACAAAACTTGTACAGATAATATTAATCCATTTAACTGGTGTTGGAAATCTAGTTGCATTTCTCTGTTTTGCTTTTCATGTGAACAGTACCATCCTCTCTTCCACTTTCATTGCAGCTGATAATCCTGTAGTTGCTGAAGAAAAAGGACCCTGCTACCGGTTTGTTAGTGCAGGAAAACAATGCATGCATCCTCTTTCTGTTCAGCTCAGCAAGCAACTTTGCTGTTGCAGTGTTGGCAAAGCCTGGGGCCCACACTGTGAGAAGTGTCCGCTTCCAGGAACAGGTAAGAACTGCCCATTCAAAATAAAAGCTCTTGCCCCCCCATTTAAAAAAAAAAAATAATCCAAGAATTTATTTTAAACAAGAAGTGTTCATCAGTAAATTAGGAGAGTTCTCTACATGAGAGTAGAATAATCACATATATAGTATTTTTTATAGGGATTTGATTAAAACAAAGGAATTATCTTTGATATCTTGTGATATAATTCCAGATTAACAATATTTGCATCTCAGAAAATTTGCTTGAACTTTTATTTTCCATCATATGAAGACGAATTTATTGTACATTATATTCTGACTATAGATACAGGCAAATTAACCCAAAATCTAATTAATACTCTACAGTTGTTAAAGGCACCAGTGAAAGGATGACAACTTCTGAGAATTAGGTTACAGAACTTCGTGTTGTAGTTAACATTACAGTTAGTGAGATATGTACGGGAGTATCTCTGCTTTCTAACCTTCCTTCATATCTTTGCCATCCTTTTTGAGGAATGTGCCAAGTATGGTGTTGCCTTTTTAGCAATAAACTGGTAGTTAAACATTTCATGCCACCTCTCATTTAATTCCTTACTTGACACATAAAGCTCACTTGTATAATCAGTGTTCAGCTGGAGTCCTGCTTGTTTTCTAAATGCATGAGGATTTGGAAAATCCTAGCTTGGTTGGTCACTACCTTCATTTAGGCTGCTCATAGATTAAGATACCACATATTACAGACACTGATCACTGCTTTTGAGTACCTTGTATTCCTCGATTTTGCTTAAAACTTAAATGACCAAAGTTGGAGTCTTTAGTAAAAATCAATCGAATATTTTTTTTAGTCCAAATGTATGGCCAAATTAATCTTTTTTGAAAGCATCATTGCTTATTGTAATATACAGGATGTACACGCTGTTCAGTATTTTAGCACAGGTATTTGTAATGGTAATCCACTTCTTGCTGAAGCTGCTGCTGCAGATGTCACCGTTATGATACAGGTCATATATTTCTCTGGAGTATTTTATAAAGATTCAGATTTTCAAAATTAGCTAGCTGCTTTTGGAGATCCACAGCTAGCATCAGAGACATGATGAGAGCAGCAGATTCCTTTTTTGAGTTGGGCTTACAGAAATGAGAGTGACCAACATTTTTGAGCATTTAAATTGACTTTTAAAGCCATTGTTTCCTGTGTGACCACTGAGTTCCTAGACCACTGATTAGGATTTTAAAAGTCCAGTTCACTTTCAGATAAATAATATTCCTATGTCTTTTTAATGGAGAAAAAAGTCTATTCTCATCAGATGACTTGCAATTTGAATGCAGATGCTTTAAATCTATGAGAACATTGCATGAGGCTTTATGCCCACTTGTGTGCATTCTGGAGCAGAGAATATGTCTTTTTGCAAAGTTGACTGCTCTCTAGTCATAAAAAGTACATCATTGAATATTATGTGGAATTAGTTATTTTAGTGATTTTTCTTAATGAAAAGACTTCGGAGAGAATATTTGTGAGTAGAAAATTCTGATGAGCTGTGTGGGAAACACTTTTCCCATTTCATGACAACTTTCATGATTTAAAAACATGTTCCTTTCTGTAACAGGTAAAATTCATAATCTTTCAGAGTTTTCTATGAAAAATGTGTGAAAGTGGGATACTCCAGAATGGGGTAATGTATGTACTGTAGCATCCCATCTTAATTTAAGAGTAATTGAATTAAAAAGTCGTGATCTCACTCTCTGATGGCTTTTAAAATAGTTGTACAAAATAGGCCAGCTTTGTATACCCAGGTGTTGAGAGCACTTAGCAGAGCTGTGGTAGCATAAGGCTAACATTTCTATTCAGCTTTTGAGAGAATATGACTTGAAACAAGATTTCCTACATCCCAAGTATGCATCTGAAGGGACCATCAAATTTTCTCGGTCTTCCTCCTTTGATCAGAATTTCCACCCTCAGTTTGGGTATTTTTGTGGCAAGTTTTGATATTAGCATTTCCCAACAAAGTGTATTTCACTTAATTTAATCAGTTTGATCCTTCATCTTTTCTATTACTGTGTTCTATTACCATCAGAACACAGTATGTAATTAATGCACACTGCAGTTTAATGAATTAATCTGTGGAGTACCTAGAGCTAGTATTTTCTGGTTTTATTTTAGATGCTAACTCATTTTAAAACCCTGATGTGTTCAAAGCAGAATTTGTAAACTTATCAATGTCCCACTCAGCACATCTCTTAGGAAGCTGTAAGACATCACATCAGGCACATGGGAGACTGAATCTTTGGTGTTTCTTCCCAACATAGCTTTACCTAGAGCAATGAGGACAATGAAGCACTCTCTCCTCAAGACTCCTGAAGGTCTCCCTGTCCCTGACAGGAGCATAGCTATTATCTTTAATGGGGAGGAAGGCTGACCTGTATTTCTTTTTCATTCTAGTCTTCCACTAGGACTGCAAAACCTGATGCTCATGTAGAGCAGCTGCAGAGATCAGAGCAGGTGCTGCTGCCTGACTTTCATTACCTTTTTCTGTAGCAGCTTTATAAATGAGATTATTTCCCCTCTCTTCCAGTGGTGATTTGGCTTTTTATGATTCCCATCTTGTTTTTATCCAGCCCACTGAGGTCAGTGGAAAGACTTACTCAATTCAGTCGAATTTGGATCAGGGCTGGTGTGAGACCTCTGATGTAGTCAAATGGGATCCTGGGAATGAATGTTGTTACTGGTTGATATTCGTCTGCTCCTCTAGTACAGGGTGGTGAGCATTATTCCTTTGGTTTTGGCAAAAAGAGAGAATGGTAGTGATCTTCATTCCTTACGCAATGTAGATGATGATGATAATTTGCATATTTAAATTCATATTCAGAAAGGATATAGTGTTTGAAGAGGATTAATACAAAAAGTTATCTTGATACAATGATAGATAAAACATAACTGAAGAAAGATCGTAAACCGGAGTGGAAACTTCCTAGGAATAACAGCCAGAACATGCTTTTAGGAGAATGCTCAGTCATATTAGCATGCAATGCATAGCTTGTCTTTAAATATTTTTTTGTAAAAATGTATATACAATACGAGATTAAATTTATTAGTGGTAGTCATTATATTTTCCACTATGTCAACATATTGCACTTTTAGACTCCTAAAAGGAATATTTTCCCATCCCAAATCTAGCTGCTTTTAAGGAAATCTGCCCTGGTGGAATGGGTTATACGGTTTCTGGCCCTCACAGAAACAAGCTATATCATCACCCTGCAGTTAGAGTACAGCCACCTGTCATTGGCAAGACCCCGATTACTCAGCCTGTTGCTAAAGGTACTTCTCCACCTCTCCCAGCAAAGGAAGAGCCAGTGGAGGCACTGACCTTCTCACAGAAAAGTGAGACTGAGATGGCTGTGCAAGAAGGTGAGAGTGGGAAAATTTAGTCTTTCTATATTTCTATGCATGTGTCTTCAATGGTATGTTTCTTTGTGGAGTAGCTGCGTACAGTGCAGGCCAAAGAGGCGTCACTTCCCACAGCAGAGCATTCCATTGTGGAGTATAATGTGTTACACGATTTACTTCTGAAAATTTATCTGTAGCTCCTACCAGATGCTGGGAACACCATGGAGAGAGAGATACTGCTTTAATCTCATTAATTTTTATGATAAGAAATATTTGGTTTAAGACTTTTATAAAGATATAATCTCTAATACATAACAAAGGACTCAAATCGGGCTTCAATTTACTGTATTTGGGGTAGCAGAGGCTAAGGGGTTTTCATCATCTTCCTTCTATAAGCTCCTGTAGATTTGTACCACCTGATGTGGACATGCATCCTCTTCATGTGGTCTGCTCTCACCCCTGGAGCTGTGCATGACCATGTTGGATCAGCCCCTCTCTGCTGGGCTGCTTAATGATTAGTTAGTTGACTCTTCTAAGGTATTTTTCTCAGACTTTGTTTTCTGAAAGCTCTTCTAAGAACTTGTAGCAGCTGAAATTTTCCTGAGTCTAAAACAAATTTGCAGAAGCAAAGAAATGCAGAAAGCAGCACTATTATAAATACATTGCCAGCAAACTTGGCCTGAACTAATTGTAGACAAGAAGAAATACATTGCTGAAGAACCCTCTCATGATTTTTAGTACTTAATAGGTTATTTCTGAGTAGCAGTTCTGTATCTGTGTAGCAGGCCATTCTTAGAAAGAGTTTCAGTCAGCTGACTTTGCATAACTCTGTGCGACATGGGTTACTTTCCAGTTAAAATCACTGCTCTAGTTTTCCTTTCAAAAAGAAAATGGAGCTAGACTGAATCTGGAGAGAAAAATAAAATATACTTACAGACTGTGCTGGATCATAGAATCTCACGTAAAACTCTGGGCTTTTCTATGTTACAAAGTGGAAAAAGGTGGTGTATCATTTGTTAAAATACTAGTTCAGTAATTAGAAAGATTGCCACAGTCTAGTAAATCTTCAAACACAGAGAATCTGGAGAAGAAAGGAGTATTGCTTTTTTCTAAATAAAAAACTTTAAAACATATGCGTACTCTAAGTCAGTAGTGACACATACACGTTTGAATTGTATATTCCATTTTTGGATATGTTTGCATTTGGAATTTTTGAGATTTTATTAGAAGTTCTTCCAGTTCTGATAATCAGCCTTTCTGCCAAAACTGAAGAAACTTGAGTGAGAAGAATGATTTTTTTTTTTTTTTTTTTTTTTTTTTTTCATAGCTGTGTAAAACTCCCTGCTTTTTTTTTTTTTTTTTTTTTTTTAAATCTATCCTTTGGAAAATGTTGATTGTGAAAAGAAAAATATTCTTACAGGTTTTTACAGAAGCATATAGATTTTCATCAGTGAAAGACAATTGAAAAAAGGCAAACTGCAATGGAAAAATGAAAATTTATAAAAGGGTATATCTCTCCTTCCCAGAAAAAAAGTCACTTTTGTGGAGGAAAAGAACCTCCAAACCACTTTTGCTTCCTTAAAGAAAAGGCAAATTTCAAAACTTGATTTTTTTCAGTAAATTCTTGCAAATTTGTTAATGGTTGATTATATACCGTTATGATATTAATTCACCTCTAAAATAATTACAGATGTTGACATTCCTTGGAAGGAATTAAAAAGTTTAATCAGTGAGTTAATAGCCTGTGGGTTTCTTGGATTGTTTCTAAGGGAACAATTGAGAAACCTATAAGGCAGCTGAATACTGAATAAATCATTACAAACATTGGCCAGTGTGTAGAAGCTTATTCTGGTTTCAAGTTAGTTTTTACGCTTGCTTCAGGAACATTACTTCAAGTTTGCACCATTTTGGAATGAGGTTAGAGTTTGAATTTTTTCTGCGATGGCGACAACCACTTTCAAATGTGCTAGTAGTTTTAGGTAGAATGTGTAAGTAAATGTTATGTGAAGACTGATTAATTTTCTTTTCTCTTTCTGGTTTTAGTGGCAACTGCAGCCCCTGATCAGGTAAAACATGATGTGATTTATCTAGGAATTAGAATGCAGACCACATGTACAAGATGTGATACGCTAACTCTGAAAAGGATTTAGGATTTGTGAGAAACAAATAACTCACTGTGGACTTACAGTGCAAACCCTGAGGCGAAAAGAGCTCGTTATTACAATGTACAGCAACAGGCAGGTAGTGAGGTACAGGAAAGAGATTACTTCAATCTCTCTTTAGGGCACCGGTGGAAGGTCTGGTACTATATTGTTCTACCTGTTCTGGAGCCTGTATTTTAAAGAGGAGGTTGAAAAATGCAGACAGTATGAAGCAGAGCCACAAATACTGACAGCTAGAGAAAACGAGTTGGGGAGAAACAGTATGAAGCTTTGAAAACCGCTTGTGACACCTGCTTAAGAGACTCATATTAATGCCAGTTAGTTTCCTAGGATTTTTTAGGGTCACTGTGTATTCAGTGGAGAAGAGCAGGTGTGCATCTGTGTTAAGTCCCCTGTTCTGCAGGTTCCAGGTTCTCTTATGTTGAAGATAATGGGATTTATTGGGAATAACTGCAGGTGTGCTTCATTTTATTTTCTTAGACTTACAAGCATCTTACACTTTCATAAAAAAAAAAAAAAGATGGTCAGTGCAATAGCGGAGAGAACCTTTCACGCTGGTCAAAGACTTAGAGACATATGTTATTGTATACTTTTGTGTGATGCTGAATTGTAATTAAATACTATTTGTAAGCAATTAAAGACCAAAGGATGGGAGAACTATGGAGAGACAAAACCAAAGATACAATTAGAAGCTCCACAAAATGGCTGCTTCAAATAAAATCAATGTTAAATTGTATGCCATTGTCTAAACATAGTATTCCATGTTCTTTCAGGCTTAAGTTGATAGTAATTAATGATCTGCTATCAAAAGCCACTCATGTGAGAATGTTAGCAGCTTCTCGAGCCAGGATTTTGTGGGTTGTTATGATAGCTGAATTAAGAGAATTTTTCAGAATGTAAATTTTTAATCATTCTTTTAGGAATTAGCTTCCCTTGATCAAGAAAAGCAGCCTGATCTAGAGCCTGGGCAGCCTCAGCTTTCTCCTGGAATTTCAACAATTAACCTGCATCCACAGTTTCCAGGTAAATTGTTTTGACTTGTCTTATAGTATGAGAGTATGCCTACAGTTCTTTAATGAATGGGGAGGTAGCAATTGTAACAGAGGTTGATGAAAAATTAATTGTGGTTTCACAAGCAATTTTTCCACAAGTAGAATACAGGGCGGGGAGAATCATACTATTGTGCTTGCTTTCTTTAGCAGCTCAGGTTTTTCACAAGCAGTAGAATGACAGAAAACACTATTATACGATTTTTTTCTACTCCAGATATAAGCAGAGTAAACTAATGAAAAGCTCCAGTGTCTTGCTCATTCAGTATCATGTGTGAGTTCTTTAGGCAGGTTTTTTTTGAATGCTTTAAGGGGGTTTTTTTGGATGTGATTGATTTCCATTCCATGTCACACAGTAGTGATTGAGAAAACATCTCCTCCTCTGCCTGTTGAAGTTGCTCCTGAAGTCTCTACTTCGAGTGCAAGTCAAGTAATTGCACCTACTCAAGTTACAGGTATTGTACTTCCTTTTTAGAACTAAAATAAATTAAGAAATGACTGTGAGTTCCTGACACTATAACTTGTTCCATGCTACTTCTGAATTATAATAGCAAAGAGAATGTAGCTGTAGAACAGAAAGGAATACTCTGGGGAGAGATCGAAAGTACAGAACAGCACAGCAATGAGGGTACAGTCAACAGAGTTAGGACTGGACCCTCCCAGGATGTACGTGCCATTTTTGTGCCCACAAATAAACGATACAAGGAAAAACTAGTAATTCCACCTCAGATTACATGATCTGCAACCAAAGTCCAGAACTGAAGACTTCTTGGCTAAAAGTCAGATCTTTAGAGAGCCTGCAAATGAGTTCATGAAGTATATGTGATCGTGTCCTTTGAGGGATGTAGACTTCATGGGATGTAGATCACAGTGTTCTCCAAAAAGCAGATGAGGAGTTATTGTAAGGTCTATTTTGAAATGTTCTTTTGATGTTTGTGCTTCTTCCTTTTTTGATGTCTTAAAGTTGTCTTTTTTACATCCATGTGTCAAGAAGTGAAAATAACAGAAATGCAAGTAATGCTTCTGTTACAGCTGAAACTTTTCCAAGTGATGGCTGTGTCCAAAAGGCATGAAAATTTCACTTGCTGTACATTTGAAAACAAAAATGTGAATGTACTACGTGTGTATACAGGAGAGCATTACAATGTCACATTGGCTAGTCTCTCAGATTTAACACAGGCTTTGAAGTATTGCAATATCCAGGTAAATACTTTGAGATGCAGTATTGCATATGGAAGAGATATCTAGGCCTACCAAAAGGTTTCCCAGTTTGCATTCACAGGGAAAATTGCCCATGCTTTAATAAAACTTTAGCTCTTCAAAGACGGCTTTGCTTCATGCAGGAATGGATTTTTGAGTTGCATGCAGTATGCATAGGGTGTAAATCACTGGTTGTTTGAAGTACGATTCTGCCTGCAGTTAAATCCTCCTGAATCTACTGTGTAGGAGTAGAGAAAGTATCCTGTCCTTCACATTCAGCTGCCTCCCTCAATTACCTATAATTACAGTTTGTCAATCCTATATGAAAGTTCTACTACTGGTGATTGTCAAGCCAGAATTTGGAAGTCAGCTCTGCTGTGATTATGCCCCTTCTGCCAGATAACTCCCTGCCTCCCTACAAGGAGAGGAAGTTACCCTGCTGGGAACTTACATCAGTTAGAAAAAAAAAATGGTAGTTTTCCATGTTCTGCCGGCTTTTCTTTCCTCAGGAAAAAAAGTGGAATGAGAAATTGCTCTATGCCATAAACAATTAAATCAATCTGTTGTTCAAATATTTAAGAGATAGTAAAGTACAAGTGAAATAAGATTTGTAGGACAAAATCCTAAATTTGATTTAAAAAACCGAATGCAGTTAGAGTTGATCTGGTTTTGAGTGCCTTAATTCTGTACTTTAAGATTTAGTTAAATTTAAATGTAACCTATTTCTAAATAGTCTGGATAAATGATTCTGCTTTTCTTCCCGAATCACAATTTCATGCTGCTGTGTAACCTTAGTTTAAATTGCAACTAGACAGAGTCATTAGTGGTTTTTGCAATAACATGTATACTTTGAAAATTTCTAAAACTACTGTAAGGGTTTAGCATCCAGTGTTGTGCATATCTGAATCTCCTTATCTTACAAAGTACATCCAAGCCATTAACAGATGAGTATTCTGTAAAAATAGTGAGAAACGCACTACAGTTATTTTTTAATCTTCAATGCAGAAGTTAAATACTATAATTTTTTATTTTATATTATCTTCATTTTACTTTATGTTTTATGTACCCATTTATAGATCTTGGATGGGACATGAGAATATATTACTAGGAAAAGCCTAGATGGTTTTTAGATTCTTCCAGATAAGGTATCCATTACGGAAACTCAGGACTTACAAACTTGATTTAAAGTTGTTTTCAGGCCTGATCTTTCTACTTGGATTGCAGAATATTGTACATTAACTGAACTACGTGGGAGAGTTTAACCTTAAACTTCTTATTTGTTTGCTTAGAAATCAACGAATGTACAGTTAATCCCGATATCTGTGGAGCAGGACACTGTGTTAATTTGCCTGTGGGATACACTTGCATCTGCTACGAGGGGTACAGACTTAACGATCAGCAGACAAAGTGCTCTGGTATGAATGGACGCTTTCAAAAATCTGAAATAACTATGCTATGAAATGCTTGAAATGGAGAGTCTGGTCAGCAGAAATATGCTACAGTGCAGTCAGGAGTTGCTTCCTCCACTGAATGCTTCCAAACTACACAGAAACTGGTTTTTGTATGTCAAATAAAATTTGCCAGCTAGTCTCTGATAGAGCCTTTCAGCTGCTCAGAACTGAACGTGAATTTAATTAAATTGAATGAAAATGTTTCCCTTTATGAGATGAGAGAAAAACTGATTAGACAGACAACCTCTTCTTGGCTTTCTATCAGGTATCTAAAATTGTCAGACTGCCGGGGAGAAATACACTTCTGTTCAGAGAAAGAATGACCGAATTAGTGCCTGTTTCTCAGAATGATTGCCCAGCTACCAGCTCTGCAGCTGGACTAAATCAGTCATTTTGTTAGGTCTTTCCTTTCAACCTTCTGCTGAAAAGAGAACGTACATCGTAAATATCCCAGAAGCACATTAGGAGATCTGCACAGTGCGGTCTTCATCCCTTCAAAGCTAGTAAGTTCTGAAACAGAGGGCTCTGATGAACATGAGGCGGCGCTCAGACTGACTCTGTGTGCGCTGTTACAGATTTGGAAGCAGCTGTATCTGTATCTTTCCTTCATTCAGAGTATGCTGGTTCCTCTGTAACTTGGATCAGAAAGAGTTTATCATATCATGTTGCCAGATTATATCCTATCAGCTTTTCATGCTACCAAAAGTTCAGCAACTTCACACTCATATGCATGCTATCAGGTGCAACTACAGTATTAAAAAAAAATTTACACGCATACACAGCCAAATGGCAACTTAAAATCCTTCTATTTCATCCAAATTGTGTTAATGTTCCATGCTTGCAGCTTGTGCTCAACTTGCACTCGGTGCAGTGATTTGAATAGTAATCATGTGACATTCTTCAGGCCAATGCAATACTCTTAATAGTCTTAAGCCAATATGAGCATGTTTTTCCAACCAAAACTATGCAATGCATCTTTTTTTGCAGCTCTGAGGGAGAGGGGAACGTATACTTTTTCAAATAGTTAAAATAATTACAAGATCATTGTTTTCAAAACCATAGCATAGAATGCACAAAAAGAATCACAACTAAAATATGTTATTCTATAGTCTTATGGGTTTATTTCTTTTATAGATATTAATGAGTGTAATCAGGCACCCCATCTCTGTTCCCTTGGACGCTGTGAAAATACAGAAGGAAGTTTCCTATGTATTTGCCAAGCTGGATTCATGGCCAGTGAAGATGGAACTGACTGCGTTGGTAATTGCTGGTTTCCTTTATAGAAAATAAAAATATAAAAATGAACCCAGAAGCTTATCTAAAACCCCCCTAAGCCCCCTTTTCAGTTTTTTTCCTCAATGTCACTGGTACTGGACTGATGTCTGAAAATGTATTTCACTGTGTCTCACCAGGTATTGTGGTGAGGAAAATATTTGAGTAGCTCCTACTCATTTTCAAAATTACTGTTTGTTGAAAAGCAAGAATTCATTCAGTATCATGATTGTTTAGGAAAATTACCATTTAGTAAGAACACCTTCTGTGGTGGAAAAATACAAATATTCAAAACTTTCAATCACTAGCAGCTGCACAAACCGTATTTTTTAAATATAGCTGCAAACAGCCACAGACTTTGCAGAGCAGAACAAGCAGCCTGAATTGGCTGTGATCTTCCTCAGGTTAGCACTGCCTTGGGTGCAATATGCATGCAGTGACACGCATTGGGTTTGCAGCCACAGGGCTGCTCACTCTCTGTCTTCCTACAGTCTGGTTGTTTCTGCCTGTGATTACAAGCAGTGAGCTTAAGATGGAACTGCTCAGTAAGAACAGCTGTAGGGCTGTGGCTTGCAAACAGCTTGAAAATCCAAACTTCCTTATGGTCAATTAAAGCATAGTTTAGGGGAGATGCAAGAATTCAGTAATTTCTTAATGAAGGAAAGTTTCTCTTCTCTTTTTCATCTGCAGATTTTGATGAGTGTTCAAGACCTCATACTTGCGGGGAAGGCTTTTGTGTAAATACTGTTGGCTCATACAGATGTGAATATTGTGATAGTGGATACCAAATGAACAGGAGAGGTGAATGTGAAGGTAGGTTTGGACTCTTCGCCAGTAATTGTTCTCTTCATACAGTAACAGTTGCCAAACCAAATAACTGCAATAGGAAGAGCCATTTGTTTGCATTGACTGCTGTTTCTGATCTCAATGGAAAACTTCATATCTATTTCTTTATTTTTTAAGAAATCTGGCCATTAGATGGAAATATTAAAATAAGTGAACATAGGTATTTCATGTTTAACTTAATATTTTTCTACCTGGTATATTTCTTTTAATTACTTTCAGTCTCCATCTGTTATTTGAATTCAGATGGAATGTCTTGACACAGTGGTTTTATATCTATTTGTGTTCAGAATTCCCTTTCCCCATCCCACTCTGTACTTATTTCCATGGGTAATTTCTCCAGCTTAATTTTACTGGTGGGTTTCTCTCACAGCTACTTTCTTCATTTAATTTGCCTTCAGATCACTTAACTTACCCCTGTACCCCAGCTGAAAATGGCAGAATGTTCAAAAGGACATTGCTTGTTTTATCTATGGTATGTCCTGGATGATTAAGTGATCATTTATTCTTATCACAAAAACAATGTGAAATGTTAACCGCTCTTTCTCTTTGGAATGATTAACATTGCCCGCTCTTCAAGGGAGGCTTAGCAGCGTGGCTTGAGCTGCAAAGCGAGAATTCTCATCGGGTGCAGTCTTAAGCAAGAAACCTTTTTGAGTACTTTCCAATCTTTTCAGTTATTTGATGTCTGGAACTGCAATGCAATTCCTATTATTTAGATTTAAGATGCTGAAAAGGAGTTCCCCCCCCGAATCATCTCGGGACAGCTATTTTACCAGCTCTCACCATGGAATCTCTTAACTTCATTGTTAGTCCTTCCCTGCATACTTTACCAAGTTCCTGTTTCAAAAAAAAAAAAAAAAATTTCCTATATTGTAACAGGTAGCAAATGATAAGTTGACTTTTTTTTAATTTAGAAATATTTTATCTAGTAGGTATTTAATGTTGCAGGAGATCCTAGGACAACTGACCTTCAAAACTTGACATTATTTTTCAGTGTGATATTTTTGCCTTTTTTTCTTTTGTCTTTTTTCATTTTTAACTTAAATTGTGAACTAAAAACCACAAGCAGCCACTTCATTTTAACCAGAGTTGAGTTCATGCTTTAGACTAAGTTACTTAGGACAGAACAAAATTGCTAACATGCTACATTGCCTAGCAAATAAGCAACTTAAAGCTGCTGTGGATATATTTGCTGCTCTGAACATTGCTGAAAGATTCCTCTTTCTATTCAGACAATTTTTTTTGTTTGTTTAAATAAATGTTTCACTCCACTCTTACAACTTTTTCTAAATCCTCTCTGTCAATAGGGAATCTGTGATTAAAATAAATAGGCTATAAATCAGAATATCACAGTGCATCAAATTTCTTACTAGCTTGTATTTTAAGTAGTGTGGTGGTAGTCCTCTATCATTTAACTTAAAAATATGTAATTTCTGAAACCAAATTCTCTGTTGAAAGTTATTTAAGGTTGCTTAAGGGAAAAACCCTCCTACACTAAATCCATCAAACCAAGGAAATGACACATTCAGGGAATGATTACACCTACACTTACACTCACCCTACTGACAGATTCCAGATTCCACAAATTCCACTCCTTTCCGTCTCCTCCCCGCTTCAAAAACAAAGGCAAGAAGCCTCAAAGTTGCACACAGTTCACTTAGCCTTCCTCACCCCATCTTCATTCTGCCTTCAAGCTGCGTTCATGCAAGCTCTGTCGTGGGCCTAGCCCTGGAGTGCCTGTATGTTGTTGTTATAGCGTCTGTTGTTTATGTAGAATAGTGTTACAGGTGTAGCATTGAGCATATGTAGCATTGCATATGATTGAGTATTCCTGTAAAATCTTCTTGTTAAGAAGCAGTTGGACTTTGCGGCAGGTAGACTTTATTTTGACTGAAAATTTCTGTACCAAATACATCGTTCATGTTGTGTGTTTTGAGGGTAGCTACAGTCCAGGCAGTTCTGAGAACAGGTTTCATCAGAAGTGGATTTTTTTGTTCATTAAATAATTTTTAAAAAAAAGCCTCACAGCAGTTTCACTGAGAAGCATTTGCAGTCTGCATCGTAGTGGCTGAAGAGGCCTGTTGCTTTTTTTTTAATGAGAAAGTAGTCTCAGCTGAACAATGACGGCTCTATGAAATATAGTGATTTACCCACATCCCGTGAGTTGTTTGGAGATGGGCTGTTCAGTTCTCTGAAGGCTGGAGCATTGTCCAGGTTAAATTATAAGTGTTGGAGGCTACATTCCTTCCGTGAGCTTGTTCCCCAAACTAGGAATTAATTGCCTCCCTGCTATCTGTGCTGAAGTAGCAGTCCTTAGTTGCAGAAGACACAACTGCTAGGCTTGGGGCAGGGAAGGGACAGGAGTTTAGGAAGCTGGGTTTAGAGGTGACTTTGATTTCACTAGTTCTGTGCACTGCATGAAGCAAATATTTGGTAGGAAAGATTATAATTATTGTGTAATTAAACACCATATTACAAAATGATACTCAAGAATGGGAGCAGACTGGAAAGGGGCTGCCCACACAGTTTTAATTCCAGCATTCTCTGAACATTGGTCACTTCACAACAATGTGTCTTTGAATGTCATTTTTGTATCCGGTCTCTTTTAGATTGCATATATTGCATGTATTGTGGGTTTCTTTGGTGCAGGATAAGAAGTTCTTGGTAGATGCCCAGAGCCTGGATGTGAGATCCATGAGTTTTTCAGGGCCTATCTCTTGTTTTGTCATGGGTAGACTAGGACCTCTCCTGACGCAACAAGTCCTTCTATCACCCTAAACATTGCCAGCCTCTGTGACATGTGTTGCTTGTGCCTTCTTTCAGACGTAATTAACTCCCTACTCCCTGTAAACATCTTTGATATTCATACAATTAAATTTTTAGTCCACATAATACTTACATGCTGCATAACTCTAGGACACTGGAGAATACCAAATTCCTCTTTGCTTTGAGAAGCCAGAGCTACAATTTTATTGTTGTTGCAATGCACTTCCAAAGTCTCTTGAGACTGACTATAGGAAGAGCCTCAGGACACTTCAATATGGTAGAGGGGTGACACAAGCAAAGTTATTCTTACCTGTCTAAGCCAGAAATCTGATCTGCTGTATGTTATGGAGGGCCTACCAAAATTCACAGTGTAACAGAAAAATTCAGATTCAGTTACATATACTGTGATCTAATTTATTTTTCAGAAATGCCCCTTCATTGGTACAAATATGTGCAAACTTGCACCTTCCTGGGTCTCTAACAGATGAAGTGCACAACTCTTTAAATGTATTAGTATAATGTGAGCACAGTCAGTATAACCAGATTAGTTTATTTTTCAGTGTTTTATGGCTTTGACTGGTATTTCCTTTTATCTTCTCTTTTGAAGACATTGATGAATGCCTGACTCCAACTACTTGTCCAGATGCACAGTGCATTAATGCTCCTGGCTCTTACCAGTGCATTCCTTGCAGAGTGGGATTCAGAGGCTGGAATGGACAGTGCCATGGTATGTTCCGTACTCTTTGTGTCTCCAGTTATAGTTCTGGTTCCGAGATGTTGTATTTCCTGTGCCATCAATGTCACAACCTGATGACAGCACTGTGCCCTCGGTCCCCATTTCATTCAATAATAATTGGAAAGATGAGATTTTGGAAATTACTTTATGTTCTCAGACACAGTATATGTGAGGAAGTCATGTTTTACTGTAGATAAATGAACATTGAATCCAGACTACAAGCAATACAGTTATAATTACAAAACAAAAATCTTGAAATACAATGTATGGAAACTGAAAGGGATATATTCTCAGTGAAATGCTGGTAGGCCTTTGGAGGTATTAATGAATGGAAGAAACGTGAGAATGCTAACACATCAGTGTGACTGGCTGGCTTTTCAATAGGATATGGGAGTTTGCTCACAAAGCATACTAATAAAACTTCTGAATTATCTGTACTTCCAGCAAAACATTCAGAACATCTTAAAAGAGCTTGTCTTGCTGTAGGTTAGGTTTTTAGGACAGATTTCTAACATTATAGTTTTGTCAATTTGTTTTTAAATATTAGATTTATTTTTTTTTCCTAAATCAGTTTTGACTATTTATGATATAGGTAAGAAAGAGCAAATGAATCCATTGTGCAAAAAAGAAATAATGTTTTGCCATTTTGAGTGCCACTTCCTGGGCACTACCAGAAACTTAAATTTGACCTCATTTGTGGAGGATTTGCTGCCTGTTGTGAATCCTCCTGACCACTCTGTGTGTAATACATACCAATAATTTGTGATGGTTGGAGTAACCATGTTGTAAACGTAGGGCTATAATAACCTACATAGGAGGTGTTTGCATTATTTGCTGTAGGTCAGATTGGCAGTGGACTTCCATAGCTTATTTCCTAATCACTCCCAATTGCTGTGATTTGGTTCAGTTCACGAAGCAGTCCAAGAGCGCTGTTTTGGTTGAAACAGCACTGGACGATGGGCACTTACTGTGCTCCAGCCACAGATGGGCTCTTGATGTAGAGCAAGACTAGAGCCAGGTTGCAGTGAAGCTCCTGAAAAATGTATGGTGTAGCTGTCAGAGCCTTACCACCGATTTTGCTGTACAGATGACACCTTTTTCAACTACCCTATTTTCTAATGAAGGCATATTGTAGCAAATTATTTCTGTCTGAACATCTGCCTGTTACAATTTATCAGTATGCATAGCTGCATTATTTGGTCTTGTCATTTGATTTATTGTGGAGGAATGCATTTCTCAGGTAATTTCATGGATTTTAACAGAGTTATAACAAGCTATGGAAAGTTTACAGCAAACTGATGTCATTCACTTAGCACACGTTCATGTTCATCTTTGTTTTGCTCCTTCCCACCTGACTGGAATCTTGCTACCCTTGCAAAGGCTGTGGCACATGCACTCTGTTAAGAAAAGCTTTCTTCTTATTTAATTCTTCATTTGGAAAATGTAAAGTTGATTTAATTTTGCGTTCTTTCATGATATCAAGCTTGATTTCTATACCTATTTATAAAAATAGCCTGGCTGAAAATGCCATGGCATAATTTTCATTTGTTTCCTTCTTGCTAACCAGGTTAGTAGGAGTAGTAGGAGTAGAATGAGGAAAAAAAAAAAGTCACCGCTCTGCTCAGATTTATAAACAAAACTGCCATGTAAGGGATAAGTCTTGGTTCCAAGTTGCTTATGCTTTTTTTCCTCGTATTACTGCCTGTAGTTTCCCTTTTTCCTTTGTTTTATGAAATGTTCTAAGCCTAGACGTCTCACTCACATCATTAGTGATGTGATCGGTCTTCACTTTCTGTTTATGCTAGACTTACGTCATGTTGGAAATGAGCTATACACATTTTAGAAAATGTAATGCAGACAAAGTTTGTCTTAAATCTGTAGCTTTGCAATATGGTACAATTTAAATACCCTGGAAAGGAAAATATTTCCCAAGTTATCTGTGAAGGGTATTGAAGTCCATTGTTCCATGAATTTGTTTCTGCTGTTAGTTTAGGTCAGTTGCAGTTCTGCTACTTTTTCCCAGTGCTGTTTTCAGTAATTTTTTTTACCTCTGCTCATTCCTCTGCCTGTACTTGATGCCCTAGGAAGTATAGTGTAACAATTCTACGGCTCTTTGATGCTACTGATGTTGTTATCTTCCAGGATTTAAAGCCAGGAACATAGCTACTGTTGTTTAATAAAGGCAAGTCAATTGGTTCACTTCAGACTTGTGTAGAATAGATTTAACTGCAGCTTAGGTGGGAATGTCCAATGTGAGATCATGGAATCATAGAATAGTTAGGGTTGGAAGGGACCTTTAAAACTCTATCCTCCTGTTTGTGTCACCGATGAAGCTATTAAACAGTACTGGTCCCAGTACAGACCCCTGAAGGCCACCATTTGTCACCCATCTCCATCTGGACGTTGAGCCGTTGACCACTACCCTCTGGATATGACCATCCAACCAATTCCTCATCCGTCAAACAGTCCACCCATTAAATCTACCTCTCTCCAATTTAGAGAGAAGGATGTTGTGGGGGATCGTGTCAAAGGCCTTACAGAATTCCAGATAGATGACATCCATAGCTCTTCCAATGCATGCTGGAAGAAATTAAAAATGGGACCTGCACACCCTGCCACCTCATTGTCTTGAAATTGCCACTGTCCTAGGTCCCTCAGTGCATTTGTGTCATACAGGGACTATTTGAAATAATATTTTTTAAAAGTTTACTTGCAATCATGGGGTTTTTAATCTTTCTTTCTCCACGTTTGCACATTCAAATAAAGTGATACATCATGATATAGAATGACCATAAAGTAGTATATGAATCTAGAGCATGCTTCTGTGTATTGATGAATAAGTGGGATTTTAGGGTTTAGTGGTGGGATGGCAGGGTTAGGTTAAAGGTTGGACTCGATGATCTCAAAGGTCTTTTCCAACCAAAGTGATTCTATGATTCTAAGTGAAAAAAATTAGGTTGACAAAGCTTTCTAGACCACTTTATCCTTATGGTTATCACTGTGGTGGACTTTGCAGCTATGTTATTAACTAACAATATTCAGCTTGTACAGCATTAGGGAGCCCATCAGAAGATTTCAAAACTGATACAGAAATCAGCAGAGCTGACCCGTGTACCTCTAGCACTACTGTAGGAAGCATCAACAGAATGAGTTACAGCTCTGGACTTTGTCTCAGAAGATTTAAGTTCTGTTCTTGCCTTTTCTGCTGGCTTTATGCGAAAGTCTCTTGATCTTTGAGTCCCATCCACATACCAGAAATAATATTGCAGGCTTCGTTTTCAAGTGGCTACAAGATAAGTAGATGAAAATTAATCTACAAGAAGCGGATTTGTTATTCAGTTGAAAGTTCACATGCCTGAATGCTGAGTTAGGTTCTCTGTGTTCTAACAAATTCTTGAATTTGAGCATTGATCGTATACGTTGAGAGCAAAGGTTGTGTTTTGTTGAGCGAGCACATTTTGCAACAGTAGGGATCTGAGAACTTAGTCTTGCAGAAGGATGTAAGTAGTATCGCCTACTGAACTGCCGTAGCAGAGCACCTGTGGGTCTGTGCTGTCATCTCATGGGAGGATGCCACTTCGTGTTCTTGGCCAGGCTGCAACAGGGTGTCTTATTTACACAGTTAGAGGCTCAGGTGAGGAAACAAGAATTGTAGGTCATTTGAAATATGGACAATAATGGTGATTTCATTTGTGTCTGGGAAGAGATGGGCTTCGTCAAAGCCAGATCGTACAGGAGCTTGTGAAGAGCCAAGAATGATAAATATATATGAGGAAAATAATTACTGCAGATATTCACAATGGCTAATAAGAGCTATGATGATGATTTACAGATCTCTAATCTTTTTCCAGCTCTCCATGTGCTACAGCTGCCTAAACAGCTCAAGTGCTGCAAATAATCAGTAGTTGTACTCTTTTATGTTGACAGATTTTCTGTGCTTTTTGGTGGCAAAAGGCAGGATAATTGGGAGTAATATGATTTGGGGCACATAAAAGCAAATGAGGTGTAATTCTTCTTCTGCATCAGTGAAGCTAAAAAATACAGCTTTTTCCGTACAAACAGGGTCATCTGCTTGCTGTTAACTACATCCCCAAAATAAATAAAATTTGAAAGTGAACCCTTTATTTTTTTAAGTGAAAACCACTCCTAGGAAAAAGACAATATTGATCATTTTAGAATACTGAATTAATTCTGGCTGGGTTTATAATGAAAGATGTTAGTTATTTATTTATATGTTTGCTTTTTTCTTTGTCGATTTATACACGTTGCATTCAGAAGGAACTCTTGGAAATAATTCTTAAGTAGTAACATAGAAATTTCCATGTTGGCTAAAGAGAGTGGTCCATCTAGTTAATACCCTTCTTTTAGAGAACGATGACAGTAGGTGTCTATGGGATAGCTTATAGAAAAAAAAAGTTTCTTTCAAGTCCTTCTGTAAATAAAGGAAGAGAGATTTGTCTTCTGAAACTTTTGTTATAAAAGCATAATTCAGTGGAGTTCTTTGTTGCCTATATAGAGTAGCCTTGCAAAGGGACCTGCGTGAAGTACGGAACTCCCCTTGGAAGTCCTCAGGTGTCAGCTAAGTCCTTTAGAACCTGACTCCTTTAAGTCTGTTTGAAAAATGTCATCTGTGAAGGTCTCAGGTGTACGTGTTTCATGTAGAGTCTTTAGTTATGCACTAGAGAACTCCTCTAAATCTTGTACATTAATCGACCTAGCTTTAAAAAACAGTGAAAACTCAATAGCAGAAAATGTGCTTGAGGTGTCTTCTAGCTTCTGAGAGGACCTGCCTGTTCCCTCGCACCTGTAGATAAGCTCCAAGTAAATGAGCAGAGGCAGCAGGTTGGGGGATTCTGACCAGAGCACATGTCTTAAAAATGGTTTCAGAGAGAAGAGCTTCTAACACAGCCTTGCCAGCATGAGCTGTGACTGCTTTTCTGGACTGTTCCTTGCAATAGGGGAAGGATCAGTGATAATGGTTACAAGGTATTGGCAGCTGCTAGTGCTTTTATCGCAGGTACGTATCCTAACAGTAAATGCATGTAATGCAAGAATGAATGTGCCAGCACTTGCTGACCTCTCCTCTATACTAAAGCTGCACTGGTTTAAGCTACTGTGGGAAAATGACGGGCAAAATAATCTTATTCAGATAAGGATGATGTGGACACAATTAGTTCATAGTGCAACCCCTGCTTAAAAAGAAGAAAAGCAAAAGGAAGAAAAAGCTTTGTTAGCCTAAACTGCAGTGCTTGCAGTACTGGGATGAAAGCATTGCTTTAGTCATGCAGGGTCTGAGTATAGCTGAGTGTTTGAGCACAAGGCAGCTCAAGTTCAAATCTTTTTTTCCGATCAGAATTGCTGCAGAATAGTCAAGGTCAAAATGTACAGGAAAACTGATTTTATAACCATGCTTATGGCAGAATTTGAATAAATTCCCAGGCTCAGCTGAAGGATGGTTGTACCCAAGTTAATGGTACACTTATGCTTTCTTTGTATTCACAGATATAGATGAATGTCAGTATGGCAATCTCTGTACAAATGGACGTTGTGAAAATATGGAGGGGTCTTTCAGATGTATTTGTGGCCAAGGTTTCAAACTCTCTGCATCAGAGGATCAGTGTGAAGGTAGGAAAGAACATGATTAAAATTCATAAGGGTTCACTTACCCTTTAGATAATATATTTCATCTAATAATGTTCCTTTTATGGAGAAACAACAAATGTGCAACATTGAAGCTAAATAACCAAAAATGTACGAATATGTATTTCCACTTTCTGGCTTCCATGCTCACATCGTAGATTTTGACATTTGTTATAAAGCCAATCAATAACGTGTAGTAATATTTATATTACTAAATAGGAATTTCTGCAAAATGCTTGGCATTTCTGTCATTTTGGAGGTTTGGGAACAGAGACTTTCGCTGCCGTAATTGCCTTTCTATCTTATCTTTTTTTTTTTTTTTTTTTTTTCTTTCATGTGGGTGAGTAGAATCAAAAAATCCAGGCTGCACCCTCTTGGAACCCAGCAGTGTCAGTTAACACTGAGCTGATGCCTGCACTGGTGTCACTGCATTTCAAGTAATACATTTAGGAGAGAGAGAGTTTGGTGTCATATTTCTAGGAACGGCACCTGTACCTCCGAAGCGTCAGGTTCTACATTTCTTCCACATCTCAAATTCCCACCAGGACTGCTCCAGTGGAATAAAATTAGCTCTGAAGTCAGAGCAGAGGGGTCTGAGAGAGAACCTAGAGTGTGTACAGGAGGTATGAATACCCCTCTCCTTAGGGAGATGGGACTTCTTGAAACCTCTCCCCAAAGGTGAACATCTGGGAGAATGTCTCTAAGCTGTGGCAGCACGCAGAAACCCGAACATTTCTTGTCAGACATTGCTTTTTCATCTTCTCCCTTCCCTAAGTGTCTGTGTATAGCACCAAACACTTTCAGACTTCTGAGTGCTAAAAATAATATAGTAAAACTAAATGATCGTTCATGTAAATTTGTCAGGAAGTTTGAAACAAAACATCAGTGTAAGTTAAGTGTCTTGAGTGAGTTAAATGCTGTCCAGGACACACAGCAGACTGGTCTTGGGGAAAGTATGTAGACAAAGTTTGACTGCTTCCTCTCAGCCTTTCATGGAAAAGGGCCCTTGCCAAGCCGAGCTGGCATGTACAGACTGTTCTTCTTAAAGTGCACCCTTCTAAAGTAAGGACCCGTACACGTGCCCAGATGCTTCATGCAGCCCCACAGATTTCGGTGATCCTTAAATTAAAAACTTCTGTGGTCGCAAGGGACCATTACTCAAGAGGTCAGGCTGTGTAGCCATAACACAGACCTGAAAAACCTCATTGAGCAACTTTCTCCTGTTTGAACTGGAGTATATTTTCAGAAAGACATTCAGCCGTGCCTAAATCCTAGAAGTGACTAAGAACCTTACCGTATCAATTTAATTACTGTTCCTTAACAAGTATTTTGTAAATAAGGGAGGGAAAACAGGTTTCCTAGCTCAAACAAGACATGTGCTATGTTCTGAATTCAAAGTGCCACTCCCCTCCAATATTTTGAGGTTTTCGAAGGAAAATTTAAGTTTGATGTTCAAGTCCCATCAGTTAACCCAGCCTGACCCCAGTTTATGAGAACTGAAGCGCCGAGGGATAGCAGTGGTTGTGGAAGCAAAGAGACATTTCCCCATGCTTAGAGGATTAATACTGTTACAAGGGAAGTATTTAAAGGAGCCTTAAGGTACAGCTTAACGGGGGAACAGCCTGTCAGTGTGCATCTGAAAACCACACCCTGAGGTGGTGATCTTGCTGGAAAGTATTTTGTGGGTTTTGCTGACTCACTGGAGCGGCTGGCTTGTTACCTTTGCCAGATAGAAAAGAAATAAAAGCAGCTCTCAAGCAGCAATGCGTGTGTATTTGTGTGTCGGGGTGTACCTGTTTGTGCATTGAGGGATATATTGACGCTACAGGAGAGAACGCTGAATGCAGTCATCTCAAGGAGAACATCCAATCTGTAATTTCATGTATTTTTATGCATTATATCGACTGTCTGCATTTGTTAATAAATAAGACCGAGAGAAGCAGTACTGGGTATTGACACTCCGCTTTGCTGGTTTGTTCAGAATTGGTTATCGTGCCATTTGATTAGTAATTGGTATTTTCAGATGTGTTATGTTTTCCCTGCCTCTTCTGCTACAGATATAGATGAATGCCAACACCGACCACTCTGTACAAATGGACGCTGCAGGAACACAGAAGGATCTTTCAGATGTATTTGTAGCCAAGGCTACACATTATCATCTACTGGAGATCAGTGTGAAGGTAAGCTTGTGGACTTAAGCTACTGATCCATTTTTTTTTCAATAAGATCTTGAGTATTTCAGCTATAGGCATGAACTCTTTTGAGAATGGGGCAGAAGGATATGTTGCTCCTCTTTCTTTCTCAATATTTTGCTGTCAGCCATTCAGCAGTCCCCACCTACACAGCACATATTTAATGGATTCTTAGAAATAGTCCCTGTCACCTTTCCACATACAAGAAATCAGCACATGTGTTTCCAACAGTAGGCTGGGAAGAGCACTTGACATTGTTACAGAAAGCAATTAATCCTTTCCAAACCTTGTTGCTCAAATTCTGACACAGAGGTCCTGTATTACAAAAGCTTCTGCCAGCATACGCTGTTCACAGGGGGGCCTGCTAAGTTAAAACTTCTTCTCCAGCTGTTTTTGGGAACCTGTAGCCAGCTGCCACAATCCCACATGGCAGGAGGAAATACGTAGTAAAAGATGAGCTCCAGGGGGTTCTGCTGGAGCTCACTGTCTCAGAAAGCAGTCTACATACTGAGCTTGTAAAAATAACAGGTGAAAGATGTACAGTAAATGCAGAGAGAAATGCTGTGTTACAGAAAACAGAAACAATCTATTGTCTTTCAAGTAGAACAATTTAATTGTCCAGTAATTGGCAAACAGGTTTTTTTCTAATGAATTATTTCAAAGCTACTCCCTCTTCTCCATCATTGGCTATATCACCTGATGTGGTAAATCTGCTGCGCTACTCATGGTCACCTTCAGCATGTGAGATTACTTACTAGCGAGCGCCAGAGAAGGTTATACCTCAGTTGCTTCCTTATCTCACCCGGGGAGAGGGGGAAGACTCAGTTAAGGTCTCACTGTACATGCGGTATTAGCTCATAAAACCTTCTGGTCTCTGGTGTGCTTTCTGTAGCTGCTGATACCATGGAAGACACAGCTCCTTGCTGCTGTTGTACCTAGTAGTGTTCTCTGGCTCCACGCAGCACGCTGGGAGGCAGTTCCCACCTTCTCACCCACAGCAATAGGTCAGGAATCCTCATCTTCAAGCGATCTAGGAAGAAGAGCAGTTCCCCCTGAGCCAACCAAATGCTGTCTTCTCAAGACAAACCTGTTACATCAGACCAGACTTCATCAGCAGGGATGTTACTGGATTGTCCACGTTAACAAGTGGCAGCATCTCTTGAAGTTCTCATCAACAAGAGATAAGGATATCTTATAAAATCTCCTCAACACACAGATGCTCTTTAATACTGTTAGAGAATCTGGTCATAGAATAACTTAACACAATCTTCTCAGAGTTCCTGGTGAAAGCCAACATCACTTGCAGCAGCTTCAGGAAATGTGGGCTGATGGTGCAAGGCACTAGAAACTTGTGTCAAAGAATTTTCCTCTCACCTGGCTTCAACATCTTCATGAGTCGCACAGATGCGGAGATACGGAGGTACTGTGTCAAGAATCAAAGAAAAATGTGGTGGAAGGGATCAGTGGTCCATTCCTCCTGCCAAAGGCAGAACAGACCATATGGTGTCATTCCTGACAGGTATTCATCTCACCTGCTCTGAGTAGGCTTTGGCAGATGAGATTCCAAACATCTCTTCAAGTAGCCTGTGCCAGTGCTTTGCTGTCCTTGTGTTAAGACTTTCTTTTTTCCCAAATGTTTGATGGTAATCTTCTATTGCTGCAGTTTAATTTATGACTTCTTACCTTGTCCACCTTAAACAAGAAAAGGTTCTCTCTTTCCTCTGCATAGCAGAGAGGGAGAGGGTGAGAGAGTGGGATGCATAAATGTTTCAAGCATTTTGGTTCCTTCAGCAAGAAGCCTTACAAACCATCGAGTCTGCAGAGAGATATTTTGAATTAGTAAGTGCTGTTAGCGTGTGTGAGCGTATGAAATGGTGAATTAAACCATGTCATAGTGAAGAAGATCAAACAAAATATAGAAATTAATTTAAATCCATTGTAGTTGAGGATCAAATGTTTTCCAGAACTTCTCTTCAGGCTGCTTTGGTGCATTTCATACAGCCCAAGAAGTTGTGGTAATTGTTACTGCTCTCCGTCACTACGCAATGGCCTGTCAGGACAGGTCCATGCCTTATCTTCCTCTCTTCCTTGATCCTGTTCAAGGACAATTTTCAAGAAAAAATAATTTCAGCAGCTCTCAGAGTAAAAGAGGAGGAATTGGCTCACACAAGGAAAAAGGAGTAAAGCTGTTGCCTCACCTCAGGATCTTCGTCTAACTCCAAAGGTCCTGTAACCAAGCGTACAGCTGTCACCCAGTGACCCAGTAATTTCTGTAGCAACAGTTTGTTCTCTGAAGATTTTCATAAACATTAAAAGTTCTGCACAAAATCTGTTCATCTCTTGAAGTGGAAGAAGTTGTTCTGTGCTTTCATTCTATCCCTTCAATATTTTCTGAAGTACAGGATATGACAGACTGCTTTTTGCACCTTGGAAACAAAGTTTGCACAGACTGTGCTTGTTCTGCTGTCAGTAAGAATGCTTTGTGCAACTGCTTTATCTTCTATACATTCACCCCTCTTGTTTTTGTCACCTTGTGATGTAATTATTTTTGAAAGCTCCTTGAATTATTGGGTGCACATTTAGGCAATTCAGTTGACTACAGGTTTAAATCTTACGTTCTTATCAGCAGAGGTCCTCAGCCTCATGAACTCCTGAAGTTCCCATCTTTGTGAAATGGCTTTCCTCCTGACTGTTAGTTCAGCCAGAGATGTGCATGGACTACAGGGCAGAGCTTCCATAAAGACAAAATGGCCTTGAGAAGGCATCAAGCATTTCTCCACGTGATGGCCTTTGATTTTCGGACTAGCCTATTTATCCAAATGTTTTGTAACACTTCACAGAGAAATCAGGAAAGAGATGACAAAAACTGTGGGTATAGCACAGCGCAGTTGTGTGAAAAGAAGAGAGTTGTTCAAATTCTGTCCAGTTTCTCAAAGACTCAGGGATGGAGTCACATCAGAGGATATCCAAATTTGTATCAGGCTGTAAAGCCAATGTGATTAGCAAGTCAATTGCAAGAAATGCGCTTGTTTATTTAGTAGGGATGTCTTCTACTTCAGAAGTATTCTTAAAAATGTAGCAGCTCAAGAAGCAGTTTGCTGATTTGATCATTGTATGCTTGTGCAAACTTCTAGAGATATTGCAGAATTTGGCAGAATTAAGCTGTGCTCATTTTCAGCTGTGCTTTTTGCAACTCTGGCAGAAGTTTTTTTGTCTGGAAGTCTTCGCACAGTATTTCACTTGTTTAAGAGCAAAGGCAATTTGCAAATCATCGTTCTGTATACATGGAGTACACATGCTCTGTATGCATCCTTGCACTGAACTCTTCGGAAGATGAGAAAGCTGGACTGAGGCCTTCATAGCTTCAGATCTGTCTGAGAGCCGTAATCCAGATGTCCATTCATATTGTAAATGCCTGTGTACCCTGTTATCCAAGGCTGAAGAACTTTTCACTTCTGCAGGACCTCTAGAGACTTGGTATTATCTGCTTGGAAATTAGTGGCCTGGAAGTATGTGACCGTTCACAGGTGGGCTTGCATGCACAACCTTCCACCTGAACATAGAAAAAGAGGTTACTTCCTAGTGGAAGTCTTTAAGATGCATGACCACACACGTTTGTTTTCTTTCTGCCTTACCCTCTCATTCAGCATCTCCTGTTCTTGAGATGAAGCAACATTGAGACTTTCTGCTCTGTGTTGCTCTGAATATGAGGGAGCACGAAGTGTGAGCACACCTGTGGGTATGAAGTATTGGCCTTGTCTCAACTGACAGGAAGTACGAATATGCACCAGCTGGGCTTGTGTATTGACTGTACAGCTCAAAGAACTCGGGTTACTGGAAAAGAGACCGTCTGAAGCGTGGGAGGCTCCAGTGTTCTCCTAGGAGCCTTCAGAGATTTTGCTAGCCAAAATGCTCTAGACATGCACCTGTAAAGGCCGGTAAAAAGCACTGAACACATCAAGCATGAGTTACTGTGTCTGATGTTTCTGGAGATTCTTGTGCAGCAACCATAGGACCTATGAAGAGTTGCATCAGAGGAAGGGAGGTTTGCATCCTGTATGGAAAATAATGCATTTTGACTGCATTTGGCAGAAGGCGCCTTCTTGTTGTACGGCTTGGCGTTAACTCAGCGCAAGGGAGTCATTAATTTTTTCTCATGCTCCTAGTCAAAATTAATTGCTGTTTTAAATAAACCACAGTTTATTTCTCAGTTGAAAATTATTATAAAACATGTGGTTATCAAAAGGTCACAACTTTGTCAGCATTAAAGGCAGTTTTGTCTGCAATAACATTCATTTATGTAAGAAAGCTATCCCTATTTCTGATTTTTTTTTTATCAAATAGATTAAATCCCAAGGATAGCTGCGCTCTGCTAGAGTGTGGGCTTTGCAGAGATAACTGTAGAAATGAGGTCGTATCCTCTTTTTTAATTACAATTGTTATTCCTGCAACACAGGAAAAAGTTACAATTCTAACTGGCTAAAATCCATGCTTAAGAAGTCAGAATAATCAAATGCAGTGGAAAAACTCTTTGATAACTGTTTTTCAAAGGAAACTTGTCTTCATTATCAGAGCAATAGACTCAGTGAATTACGAGGAAGGGCAATGTGGAGGCAAGGGAAAGTCGCTTATGAGACGCTTCTTCTACTGGACTCTCATTTTCTGTTTTCTTTTAAAACTAGAAGCAGAGTCATGAAATACTTTGTGATCTTTAGCTGTAGCAAAACAAAACTGTATAATGTCGCTGGAACATAGGCATTTACTGAGCTAATCCTGTACCCGCAGCAGCTCTGTTTCCTTCGTGAAAGAAAAGGCTTCAGGTAGAGACAGCGCCAGCGTCCTCCTCTTTAAATATTTGATTACTTTGTATTCAGTTTGTATCCTGAAACTTGCCCTGCTCTGTGTCAGCCAGCACCTTTATCCCAGCGGCGTCAAGACGCCAGCGCTGGGAACGTGGTGTGCAGGCAGCTGGGGGCTAGACCCTGCACGCCCTGACTCTGGAGCTGGGTTCATGGCTTGGGTGCAGCCCTGCACAAAAGCAGTTATCCAGCTTCAGCTACGCCTGCGAAATGGCCGTATCGCATCACATGAACTGCCTCTGGAAAAGCAACCGATAGCACAGCAGTACACACACTGTGGTCCCTGTCCTACGAGTCTCCTGTCCACGTGGTTGGTTTGGGAGCAGTCCCCGCAGGCATGTATTGTCTGGTGTGGCACGCCAGCTACGCCTGGGCTTGCCCGTGCTCCGGGGAATGCCTGAATCGGGTCACTTCCGGCTCAGGGATATCTGTGTAGTGGTCTAAACATGTCCAAAGATGCATATTGCAAACTACATGTTTGCATTAGTCAGGCATTTTTTGTGTCTGTCCTCTAAATGTACAGCTGCTTGGATTTTCTTGTTAATAGTACTACTGTAACACCACAGTCACCATTACAGTAGGGGAGAGATTGGTGTAAAGGTCTGTCATGATACCGTTTATGAGAGATGCAGATGGCACATATTAGACATGCTTGCTAAGAATAAATGACGCAAACTCAAATTTTAAAGCTCTCTAGAAATACAAGAAGTTTGATGATAAGATGAAAGAAATTAAAAGGACATTCTAAAGTGTAAACTTGATTCCCCCGCCCCCTTATTAAATGACATTGTAGCTTTGAGTTGCTACATTAGTAAAAAAGTATTGCTATTAAATGTTTCATCAGTTTTTACATCATCTACTAGTTCAGTTACATTTTCGTTTCAGATATTGATGAGTGCCTTCAAGACAGTGATACTTGCCTTGGAGGAAACTGCATGAATACTGACGGGTCTTACAAATGCACTTGTCCAGATGGTTTCCAGCAGATCGCAAATAGGGGATGCCAAGGTATGAAATAGCTATAAAAAATACCTGGATCGTTATTTTATATGTACAGTTTTGTAGGCATAACTTGTGGTAGTCACAGATCATGCTGAGGAAGAGAAACTCATTCTATTTATAATCTGTGGTACTTTCTTAGAATCATAGAATGTTTTGGGTTGGAAGGGACCCCTAGAGGTCATCTAGTCCAACCCCCCTGCAGTGAGCAGGGACACCGCTTACTCATCTCATTTTATATTTCTCTAAATACATGCTGAGAAATTGTTTCAAGAGGCTGAAACCTCAGCTTTCATACCTTGAAAGAGAATCTACATTAGAACTAACAGAAATACAGTGCTGCATGTTCCCAAATTCTGGGAACATTTATTTTGACAGAACCTTCTGTGTTTGTGAATCAGTGATGCAGCAGAAAGAGCAGTACAGTTAGCATCAGGTCACGTTAGATAAACCCCTCTCACCTCTGAAACACTTGCAGGCCTTTGTGGAGGATGGGTGGGGAAGAAGAGGATGCGTTATCTGAGGCTGAGTCAGCATTGCCAAACCCAGAAAACCACTTGCCAGCTTTTAGCTCTGAACAATCCCAGCTCCATGGCACAACACCCAGGCAGCACTCACAGCTCCCTCTTGCCATCTGTTTTCATGAGACGAGAACCGTGGTATTGGAGCTGGACAGTGATAGTGTGTTCGTGCTCTAAACGACTGGAGAACCAGGAGGCTGGACTTTGCTTTGGCTGCTCTCTCACGCACAGTTTAGACTTGAGCTGAGAGACGGTATTCCAGCTGATCTATGTTGAAGATCCTGTGCAACCAACAGCAAATTCCCTGTAGAAGTTCGGAGTATGATATATGACTGTTTTCTCATTTGGGAAATGTTGCATTCAACATAGGGAAGTGCTGTATTAAACCTTGCTTTAGCAGATAAAAGAGAATTGATCACCATCTATAAGTCAATGCCCGCTTTAATACCAATCTATTCTCTTTGCTCCACTACGTAAAGTAGTAGTATACAGGCTTCATGTTTTAAATGCATAAATATAACAAAACTGAGCGAGCTAAGGGACAGGCAGTATAGACAGTATTTTAACAGGAAAATGTGAATGAAAACTGAAAATAATTTCAGATAAGAGAGCCACACTTGAGAAAGAAGACCACCAACGCTGAAAAACAACAGCTTGCTGTAAAGGGGAGTGAAACTGCTTGAGAAATAGCCAGATCAATATCAAAACAAATGGAAGAAAGGAGTTGCTAATGAATACTGACAAGTTAGAATAGCAAATAACTGGACACAGTGAAAGAAGATAAAGCGAGATCTTTGGCTTAGTATGGTTAGACTTTCTTTACTGTGTTGACTACCTGCTGTTAAGCTGTTACAGGATGCAATAGTAGAATTTTTATTTGTCATAGATGGAAATCTCCAATATATTTTCTTGTCCTGTATTTTGTGCTGGACAAAAGTAGCCGTATTATATCATAAATGATGACTTCTTTACATTTCAACAGTACCTTCAAAATGTTTTAAGCAGCAGATAAACTGAGGCCTTTTTTAAATGACTGAAAGTTAATTCTATTGGAGTTCTGTAATAGCAAAAAAACCCATAAAATTGTTGAGAGGGTTTACGTAGAGAGATTAGGGGCATGGTAAAAGGTCCAGATAGTAGACCACGAGTGCAGAGTGATCTTAATTGCATGGTATACTGGGCATGAGCAACGAATATGTGTTTCAATATGTCCAGCTATATAATGACGAAGGAATCTCAGTCATGCTTGTAGGACAGTGGGCTTCCTTCTGGGACACAGGTTCTGAGAAGGATTTAGGGGTCAGAGACAGTCAGCTGAATATGAGCTTCCAGTGCAACCCTGTGGCCAGTAGGACTAATGCACTCCCCGCAAGATTGAAAAAGCATAATTTCCAGCAGGAGTGAGCAAGGTTTGTTTACCTCTATTTTGCGTTGATATGACTGCCACTGGCATATTCTTGTAATGTTCTGGTGTCCCCAGCTCAAAATGGGTGCTGATCAGCTGAGGAGAGTTCAGAGATGAACACAAAAAAGCTGATGGCCTGGGGGAAAAAGGATTGAATGCTTTTAAACTGTTCATTTTGCTGGGGGGGGGAGAGGGAAAGGGGCGGGGGGAGAGTTGATCATAGCCTTATTACCTTCAGAGGAAACCATAATTGAAAGTAGAGAGCTGTTGAATTAAACTGGCAAATTTATCACAGAATGCGGTATCTGCAAGTTGAATCTGGCCTAGACTAGAAATTGGGAACACACATTTTGGTAAAAAGCAAAGTTGAAAAGAGTCCAAAACATTAGAAACTGTGCAGTTTGCTCTTTCAGATGAATTATACTCTTATTTCCCTAAGATTGTTAATTTTGTTTTCCTGTCTTTTAACACATCATTCTACCTTGTGTAATCAGCTGGTTTAGTTTCCAGTATTTTTCTGGCAGTTTTAAGAACTAACAGCTTAGACTTGAGAACAGTGTGCGTCCTGGGAAGGTACCGTACTGCCCTTGTCATTGCTGATCTCCCACCTTACCTGACTTTCAGAGAGCTTCAGGAAACGTGTCGTTGGTCTGCGTTTACTATGAATTTGAAGAAGACTTGACACGTGGAGGTGTGGTGTGAAGCCCAGCACACTGACTTTTCCCTGTGTGCCTCATAGAAATACTACCCTTCCCTGAGCTGCCTCTGTTCTTTCCACATATGTGCCATGACTTCAGGACGCTGGCCTAGAAGGTTTACACGCAGGGTAGAATCAGTCTGTCCCTAAAGAAAATTCTATAAGGGGAGTCATGGGTCTTGAAATAATAGTACTGAAGTCATAATTTCTCTAGTCCATTAAAATTATTGTCTGCATAGATGCATTTTGTAAGGCTGTAACAATGGCCAGAATCTAAGCAATGAAAGACATGGTTAAAGAATAAGAAATTTTAGTATCTGTGATGATGGATGAATAAGCCTTGTGTAAGTTTTGTTTCTAGATTTGTTTTTGATCTCAGTGTGGTATTGAAAACTTCTTAAAAGGTTTCTGTAAAGCAAACTACAAAAGTACAATTACAATGTGAATGGTAATTCATGTAGAAGTGGGACCTCCTTAATGAATGAATGCAATCCTTAAGTTCTGATGGCAGGTTTTGTTGGCAAGATGAGACATCAGCCAGAAAGAAATGCTTGTTTTTCAGATTCAAAAGTAAGTTTAAAAGGCAGTGTTTGAAAAATGATTTCCAAGTTTAAAAAAAAAAAAAAAAAGAAATTATGACAAACTCTTGTATAGCAACCTTTTGGGACCATTCCCATTCCTCATCAGCAAAATAGAGCATTTAGCTTTAAATTACATAAAATCAACTTACTGGGAAGGATGCAACTCCAGACCTGCTGGTAACACATGAGCCAGGTGCGCAAGGTGAGCAGCGTGCAGCAATCAAGCAACAGTGAGTTGGAGCCATCTGAGAATTCCCCTAACGCGGAGGAAATGTTGGCTAGCCTGGAGCTTGTACTGGTAACTCACAAATCACTCTCATCTGCTCATCGTCATCATCGCAGAGAGTGATCTAGTGAGAGCATGATGCAGCAGAACATACCGATGCGTATACAGAGTTTAAGAATGATCCCAGATTTGGTTACTCTGGAAAATGAGCCCCATTTGCATAGCTGTTTACATAGCTGGTGGAAATAAAAGCTACTTTAAAAATTAGTCTTAAAGACTAATTGAACTTAGGCTCGTTATTAAGGGTACAATGATTTGCGAAGCTGTTAATGTCTCTGTGTTTTCAGATATCAATGAATGTGAGAGATCTGACCTCTGTTCACCTCACGGGGAATGTCTCAACACGGATGGTTCCTACCAGTGCATATGTGAGCGGGGCTTTTCTGTGTCTGCAGATGGCCGAACGTGCGAAGGTGAGACAAGTCAGTGCGTTGCCATTGATTTGCTATTGGTTGGGCAAGAAGAGTAGTCAGTTTGGGTCTAATACCCCAAAACCCCCACTATTAACTCCTCAATCTGCCACCTAAGAGCCCTTTGATTTCCTCGTAAAAGCACCAGGTGCTGCATTGCTGTTTGAATCATGAGAAGTATAACAGGAAATGTACCAAATGGGCAACGTAATGGAGTTAATGTTTGTCAGAATCTGTAGTTTACTTTTCTTGATTTTTAGTAATTTTGCTATCTTAACACTGGATTCTATTTTTTTGAACAAAAGAAATTATTGAAAAAGAAGGAATACTAACCTAACTATGGCAAATGATGGCAAAGGAGGGACTGGTTTTCTTATGTTATGATATATGAAACAGGTAGACATCTGTAATATGAAATCTATTCATAGATGGGAAGTTATTTCTATCTTGTAGCAAGGGCGGAAGCAATAAGTATATATAAAACGCATGTAAAGTGAGTTTGGAATTTAGGCTTCTGGTAAGGTTCAAGTGGGTAGCCCTTCTGCCATAAATTTTTAGGATTCTTTAGTTTAAAGATTCTTAAATGCATCAGCAGAAAGCCTGCGCTGCCTCAAATGTTCTCGTTACAGTGTGTGAGACAACAGAACCTTGCTTGTCAAGATTTTTTTCTTTTTTAAAAGATGCGGATGGAGCATCCATACAACAGAAGTAACTCCAGTGAGAAATTGCAGTAAAATGCTATCTATGATAGAACCTCAGACGTTTTGAAAGGGCAGAAATGGAGTAAATAACAGTAATTAGATCTTTACAGTGCTAAAGCCAGCTTACTCTTCTGAAGTGTACGCAGGTATGCTTATACGGGTATTTTTCATATAAGGTTGTAAAAGTAATAACACTGCTCCAGTAATAACACTGGTGAGAAACATCGCTCAGGAGCCTAGAATTTAGGTGTAACTAGGGGTTTTATTTTGTTATAATGTGAGACTATATCCTCTTGCTAATGGAACACGCGCACTAGCAGGAGAGCTAATGATGCTGCTCTTCTGTGCTGAATTTAAAATAGGAGAGCTGTGCTCAGTGATACCAAGAAGATACATGGCTTTGCGTAGCCAGTGATACCGGTAGAAAACAAAAATTCCCCAAACTGGAGGAAAAATGGCTCTTACAGTTGAGAGGACTGTTCAAGACAAGAAGCCTTGTGGGAAAAGTAATAATTCAGTAGGGAACAAGGCAGTATTTTGTGATTTCAAGTAATAAGGATAATTCCAAAGCATGTTCATGGACTCTTTTGGCAGCATGTGTACCTTTCACCCAGTGTTCAGGAAGGATATGGTTAAATATCTTTGATTTCTCTGCAAGAAAAGTAGTAGCAGGTGTTTTGCCTCACTGTTGAGCATAGCTTTAAAAAAAAAAAAAAAAAGTGGTCAGAGAAGAATGCAGTTTGCTCTTAGTAAAAACCGAACACTTTATTCCAAACCAAGGTTAGAAGAACACTTATTAACCTTGTGAAATCAAACTCTGAGAAATTAAAAAAAGCAGAACTGAATAGAAACAAAACTTTAGGGGTGGAAAAAACCAAGTTGGTGGCACCTAATTTTAGGGGATGTACCAGAAACAATGAGCCCCTCTGTCTGGATCTCTGGCTGTTAATAAAGCAGCACAGTTCCCAGGGAAAGGGTTACCATCACATATGATGGAGTAGTACAAAGATCATCTCCATTAGAACAAAAAAGCCAAACTTTTACTAAATAGAAAAGGATGAAATCACAAGATCTTATTTCCAGGATTGTGAGTAGTTTTGGAACTTTTTAATGAAGAATAAAACAACAAGTACAAAACCAGTTGAGCGTGCTTCACAAGTAATTGGTGGTGTGTATGGAATACAGATCAGACTTTATATTCAGCCCTTGGAAAAGTATTTTAATAACTTGGCGAAGCAAGGGTACTTCTAGTCTTCTGAAGCAGCAGCCCTCCTTTTCTACCACGATTAGTTTCTCCATTCTGTCATTTTAATAAAAACAATTCTAGACTTGAAAAAAAAAATCATTTAAAGGGAGCACTGATGGCGTCAGTGTTAATATTTGTAGCTGTGTCAGCTGCATGCAAAAAGGCAAGACGAAACAAAAGCATCGGGAACAAAAGGAACGTGTGACATTCCAGGTACTGAGAAAGGATGTGGCTTCCAGCCGCAGGAGCTACTGTTCTTTACACTAGGTGCCTCTGTGAATTTACTTCTAGTTAAGTGAGTGAGAATAACTGTTTATACCATCAGAGAAAGAACCTGAGGAAATTTTGCTGGGTTCAGACGCCTCTCTGTACCTGGGGAGCAGATTTTCCATATCTCCAGACTGTTTTTGTATGAGTTTGACTCATTTTTTCGAAAAGTCAGAAACAACAACAACATAAAACATTTAGGAACCCCATGTGGTTCAGTTCTGGTACGGAGTTTTTATGGGCATTGGCCAAAGTAAACTGAACAGCTGTGGAGACTGTGTCTTCTTCCAAGGTGTAGACAAACTTTTGTTGTAGCGGTGACATTCCACTGCCGCCTGGCCCCAGGCTCAGCAATTTGGCTGCGCCAGGCTCTCTGAACAGGAGGCTCTCGGCGCACTCCCTAGCTCCCCATCGAGCTCTCTGGGGTTCCTGTAAAGGCAGTGTTCTACCCAGTTGGCTGCCAGTCAACTGTGTTGGCAAAAACTCAAGCTAGAGGTTCTCTGATGCTTAAGTCAATACCATGCCCTCAGTGCCTCCTCTGTCTCTGTGTCCGATCCCCGTGTCTCTCAGTAGCTCTCTCACTTTTCCCCCCTCTCTGCTTCAAGCCCCAAGCTTCACTGCTGGCCTCAACAGGCACTCGAAAAAAAACTTGTACATCCCATCAGGGCTCTCCAGCCACTGCTGCTTCCTTTCCACTCACTTACTGTCTTGTATCCTGTTCTCTGTTCCTTGTCCACTGAAAAAGCCACCTTTCTGAAACTTTTGGTTGCTTGCATGGAACATCCGCAGATCATTCTGTGATCAAAGATGCCACATTGTCCATCATTTCAGATGACTGCATACCTGAGAAGTCTGAAAATCAGGGAAACAAAGAGCAGAGCTGCCAACAGTGCGTAACTGTTACCTCTGCCACCACAGACATTTTGGGAGAGTAGAAGTTTGCTGTAACTGCATGTCACAACCATAATTCTGCCCTTATAGGGAAGACAAGGCAGTTTTAGGAAAAGGGTATGGTAAATCTAGGGCTCCTTTTGGGGTAGAGTATTATCTGTCACATGGAGTAAATTTTATGCTTCTGCTAAACATAGATTTGAGTAGGCATCTCCAGAGTGTGCCCCTGTGAGCTACTTCTGGTTTCACAGTGAGTAACCACAGACTTCACCAGCCTTCTCACGTGTGCTGATAGAGATGTTTTAGGGCATCAACTACTTATCTGGATGCTGGCTAGAGAAGTAAAAACACAAAGGGGAAAACAGGAATCTCTTTCTTACCCACATCATCGCAACGTTGGAATGACTGTCCAGCATTATTGCCTCTAGATGGCCAAAGTCTTTCTCCAAATATTCATTTTTCGGATCTTCTCATGACCGTGATTTTTATGTATGGGTGTTATGGGCAGCCCTGGAAGTCTCACAATCAGAGCTCTGTTCCCCTAAGCATTGTACAGAACTGTCCAAGGAACCAGTTCCTCTTCGAGACCCTTTGCCATGTTAGTAGATTTCAGTGAGACTTAAATATCATGCCTGAGGTCAAGCGTGCCTTCATCTTGGTCAGGTTGGCAGAAAACAGGAACACGGTGTTGAGCTGAATAGGAGCGCCCTTGAGTGCACACGTGGTTTGCCTTTCTTTAGATCCTGAGGATGTTAGATCAAAGGAGTTTTGATTAAAGCAGGCGGCACTGAGTCATGGATTCTAAAACAGGTCATAATTACAGAGAGCTGCTTTAGTCACTGTATAGACATAGGATAAATTAGTTTTGTATTTAGTTTTTCCCCTTGCTTTGTCTCCATATAGCAAGAGAATCACCGATTACAAGCCTTATGCTTTACAGGGCGATTAAAGAAACAAATGCCCTTTCCGGCTGTAAAACAGGAGTCCTTTGAGTGAGCTGTCTAGACAAGGAAAAGTATGTGGTGCTTGGACCTTCTCTGTAATTTCCCATACACTGAAAGATCCTGTCATGTTCAGCCTGCATACTCTTTAAAACAAAACTGCCTTCTGTGGCTGTATTATATACTAAATTAGGACGCTTGCTACAATCACAAGTTTTGTTTCTGCAGCTTTTCAATGACCTTAGTTTACCTTTAGAGAACCAGCTGCATGATCCATTTCCCTATCTGTTTCCTTTCACATTTAGCTATTAAGTAAGAGAAATACTGTAATCTAGGTAATTCTGAAATCCCCAGTTGTAGTCTCTTCTGTCTAGGCTTTTAACAGAGTAACTGCCCCGTGGCTCAGGAACTTATAACATTAAATTATAGTTGGCCGCTGAAAATACAAATGCTGCGTTCTTGTCTGTTGTCTTAAATTCCTGGCTGTCAATCCACCATTGTTCACTCATTTTGAATTCCCTTTCTTAACTTAACGGGATTTTCTTATATAAGAGAATAGAGTATTCAGATTTTTTGACCAGATATGTGAAACTCCGATGACCATATGAGAATAAAAATTTAAATAAGCTATGTTATGCGGGTATAACGCACAGCAGCAAGAGGGAGAGTCCAGAAAAACACAACCCTAAAGAATTTGTATCTTCTTTCTCCCAGTAACTCCATAAGCATCTTTTTATAATTCTGTCATTACGGTGACTGGAAAAGGAAGGGTATCAAAGGTAATACTTGATCTTTCACCTTTGACAGCGTCGTTCATACAGATATATATTGCTTAGTCTTATTGCTGAATTAATTCTACTAGGGAGAGTTTGCGGTAGATTTCAATAAGTTCGGTATGCAGAAACCACCCAAATTTTCATACTCGGTTCCTTGAGAATAAACATACCAGCTATTGTATTCTTTGCCAAGTACAAATAACCGTTTCTGAGATAAATTCCTTCAGTATTTTCCCTTTGTTAAATAAATCAAGTTATAAAGAGCATTAAAGCCTTTATTGACAAAACCACCAAACCAAATAAATCACTCTGCCGGTTCCATCTGCAAGTACTTTTTTTTTTTTTTACAGTTATCAGTTATGTCTCCTAGATTTCAGTGCATGTAACACATGCATACAGGCTTTGCATGCATTTTGTGTTATAGCTGAAGGTTAACCAGTGGATCGGTTGGTTGAAGAGGTGAGTTTTTTCCATCACTTAGACATCCTAAAGTGAAATCAGATGCCTTTCTGAAAAAGATGTTAGAATTCCACAGTTTACTCACAAAATTTGCCAGAGACAGTTTTTTAACCTATTTAAGAGGTCAGGCTACATGATGCAGCGAGTCTCTTCTGGCCTTCAAAATCAATATGCAGTTCTAAGCCTGTTCAAACCCCAGCCACAGCAAATAGGAAAAGCTGGTTTTCAAGACCCCAAAAAAGCCTCTCCCTGAGGCAGACAGAAGCATGTGAGGATGAACCGGGGTACTTAGGGCGCAAGAGGGCTGCACGACAGGTAACCTGTCGGGGAATGTGTGAATGGTAATGATGTGCTGCTCAAGTTTGGGTAGACTGGGGAGCTGTGACCACCTGGTTCAATGACCAAGAGTTCCCGTTCAGCTGAGTGTTAAGACACAGTTTAAAAGTCAAAATGTTCTTGCTTGGTGAGCACTGTCACGTGAACGAGGCGCATCTTTGCTGACTTTTCTAGGCCTCTGTTTGACACAGCTGTGAACAGCTGGAGGAGTAGACAGGGCTGTGCTTGAGCCCTCCTCTCTCCTTTCAGAAGGACACCCGGCAGCAGTGCTGCTCGCCTGTTCAAAGCAGCCCTCTCTCTGAGGCAGTGCAGGATTCAGCCCCACCAGACCTTCAGCTCAGTGAGTGCCCTGAGGCCTTCACTGGAGGTAGAATCATGGTAGGCTCCGTCACATGAAGGTCTACGCTAATGTGCAGAGTTAATGATAGTAGCTAGTACCCAGATAAATCAATCAAAAGCAAATCACTTTATTCACCATTTAAAATGTAATTTCCCCCCAGGCACAGTGCAGGAGGTAATTCCAAGCGGACAGCAACCTTACTTAACAGTCATAATGGTTTCTGAGAAAGTAGGATAGGAATAATTTCTCAGCTTGTAACTGCAGAGTAATTTAGAAGGCAGAAGGTACTAATCCTAGTATCCTGGCAGGTTTCCAGTTAAAGTTCTTCCTCCTGAAAAACACACCGTGATGTCTTTAACGACCATGGATGGTCAGGGCCTTGGGTTTAGGTCTTGCTTTGAGTGAAGATAAAAATAATACATTCCTAGCACTTATAATACACTTACAAAAACAAACCACGCTCTGCCACAAGTGGCTCTGCTTCATTATAGGCTGAGGGGCAGCTGAGACTTACTCATGCAAGTGACTCTTACTTGTAAGGCCAGCAGCCCACAAGTGGGAACTACGAATGAAAGGGCCAGTGCAGAAAGCATGCAGGCACTGTAATTATTTTGCCTACCTGTGTAAGGTTATTTATAGGTGTAAACTTCCAGAATTAAAGCCAGAATGCTCAGTCCACAGATATGTAACACTTACATATACACTATGAAATCCATCCACCTTCTCTGGAGATATTCAAAGCCCGCCTGGATGAAGTCCTATGTAACATCCTCTAGGTGAACCTGCTTTAGCAGGGGGATTGGACTGGATAATCTCCAGAGGTCCCTTCCAACCCTTGCCATTCTGTGATTCTGTGAAATTCTCACCTGTGCTGAGCGCCAGAACGAGATCTGTGCAGCACTTCTGCCCAATGAATGCAACCATACCCTTGACCTCTTCTGTAGGCACGGGGGGGCAGTTTCACACCTGTTGTTCACCCTATAATGCTACACTGGTAGAAGCTGTAAGCCAGGGAAATCGTTGTATTTAAACTATGTCTTACTCTGTGGTGAGTAGCATCATGCCATGATTGGTGAAACAGATGGGAGACAGTTGACCAAAACCGTTGTCTGACATAAGATACTTCCTGTGAAGTTAACACTGAAACATTTTCCCAAACTGTATCTGTGCTCACATTAAATTTTTGTGTCTTGTCCTTTGTGTTTTCCTTCCCAAAGTATAGAGGGACATGGCTGCATCTGTTTGCAAAAACGACCTGTCTGTTGTTGTTCTGCACTATTCATGAATGTGTCTGCCTCTGGTTGTCGCATATCCTGTCTGATGTTAAAATTCTTCCTTGCAGATGTCGACGAATGTGCAAATGGCACAATATGTGGCAGTCACGGGTTCTGTGAGAACATGGATGGCTCCTACCGCTGCCTCTGTTACCAAGGGTATCAGGACCCACAGAATGGGCAAGGGTGTACGGGTGAGTTCTTAGGCACAAGCGGTCGTTCCTGCAAGGTTATAGCAGCCAAAAAGCAGCATATGAGCAAAATGCATTTCTTCACAAGAACATTTTTTGTTTTCTGTCATTTTTTGTTGAAGTTGTATGACTTACTAGTAAAATAAGGTTGAGCTGTGCTTTGCTCACTGAACTTTGTGCCAGATGGAAACTTCATTGCGTATCCATTTAATTGAGAACCTGTTATTAGGAGTCAATGAAAACCAACAGCAAATAAGCTGAGCTGCTCATTTTATCTCTTTAAAAAAAACCCCAAGAAAACCCACTATTTCTGCACATCAGGACCATTCACAAATATAAATCATACTAGATTGAATTTAATACCTTAGCCTATTTTAAATGCAACATCTGTTTAGTCTCTTAGCTGAATAACCAGAACCTCTGTACTACCCCCTACAGGAAATCACGTCTGGCATGTGGTACAGCCAGTCTGAATTAGATGGCACACCTCCCTAGGCACATCATATTTGAACAGATTTTAACACTGGCTTCGAGCTCCAGGAAAGACACCTATCACCATGAAAAGACGTGAGAATTTTGTAGCTGTGTAAACACTGCACATTTCTCTTGTGAAGAAGAGGTTTCCAGATCTGTTGTTAATAGTGATGGTTGGACCCAAGATCCATCAGAGGCAGCACAAGTTTCTAAAATAAAATTAATATGGTTGGACCCAAGATCCATCAGAGGCAGCACAATACAAAATTAATAATACAAAATTAATGCCAGATCAAGGAAAGGTATTCATTTAGCAATTTCTTCAAGCCAGACTCAGGATTAAAAACATTTACCAGGAACAGAGACCTAAACAAAATACCAAACAGAAAGGAGGAGTTAGAAGTTTTACAGAAGCATTTGTATGTGTTTTCTAACACATTAAATAGTTTTATTAAAAATTTCTTTATGCCATTTGGCACTTAGTTTGCAACATCCCAATGTATGTTTTTGCATACAGTGACTTCTCATGCATGAAAATAAATGAAGCAAAGAAAGAAAAAAGAAAAAAAAACAGAAAAGCAAAAGCTGGTGTGAAAACAAATTTAATTTTGGGTCGCCAGCGAAGTGATTCTGTCTTAGGTTTTTTTCTTGTACACACTATATAATATAAAATACTCTCATAAATTTTTTATGCCGGTTATCTACCAAAACAATTTTAGGTAAAGGTAAGTCTCTTTAGTGCCTGGCCAGGCAATGTTCCGCAAACAAGATTTATTTCTTATGACAGGAATCCAGCAAAAAGATAAAGAAAAATGTAAGTACATTTTAACAGTGCTGAGCAAATCATAAGTTAAAATGCGTATTTATATATGAATTCACAAAAATCAACATTCAGTCACATGACTTACATTCTTGCTGGGTAAGAGGTAAAAAGGATAAAACGTTGTCTCACAAGTTATACTTTACACCACGCTCAAGTAGAGAAATTTCTGAATTGGGATACACAAATAATAATTTCCAGATTCTGTCATGAGTACACAAAGTAGATTTTCAAATGTAAGCTTTAGTAACTGAAGAGAGAATAAAGTTAAGGGATCCCAGCAGTATTTGGTAACCCTTGTTTAAACAGCAGACAACTCTCCCGTCAATCGAAAAAGCATTTTGGGGTAGACTACGAGTTAGCAGGTATATGGAAGTCAAGTTAAAAATATGTGGGGTTTTTTGGGGAGAGGGAATTTGCAGTGTTTGGCAGGGGCTCCCTGAGTGTCTTGAGCAGAACCCTTGTGGGTTCCAGAGCAGCCTGTGAGGCTGTGAATACGAGAGGCACTGGGGGGGGCTGGGGGATTCACTGTTCAGTGGATGTTCATGAAGAAAATGGGATTTTAAGGAGAAAAGGGAATTATCTTTTCCATAGTGTGGTCTGAATCACACCAAAACCTACACGTTTTGCTCCTTGAATTCAGCGGAGGTTTGATAATAAAGAAAGAAAACAAATGAAATTTGTCTGAATCTTAAATCCCAAGAAAAGGGTGCAAAGAAAAGCAAATCTTTAAAAATGAGAAAGAAACCCCCGAAAAAATGAAAGCCAGTGTTCTGGTCTACAAGCAGCACCTAATCAGCACCAATAGTCTATAAACTGTACTGTGGCTTTCAGGGGCCTCGATTTCAAAAGACTGACTACTTGTTTATGAATCCACTTAGGTATTAGTGAGTTTTTAAGCCTTCCCCCGAGATCACATCTGTAATCTGGCAGACAATATTGGCACAGATACAGCAGATAAAAGAACAAACTGTCAGTAATGGGTCTGAATTGATTTATGGTTTGGATTTTTTCCCCAGATGTGAATGAATGTGAAATGCTGAGTGGAGTATGTGGCGAAGCCCTCTGTGAAAATGTCGATGGTTCTTTCCTGTGCCTGTGCTCTGATGAAAACCAGGAGTATGATCCGATGACCGGACAGTGTCGCTTCCGTACCTCAGCAGGTAGAACACCAGTGGGTTTTTGCATGCTTGGCATGATTTCCACTGCATATGTAACCAATGGAAAGGTAAAGTTGGTGTAAATGCCGGTGTGGCTTTAACTACAACAGAAAAATTTAAAACTTTTGTCTTCTTGAAAGTGCGTGCATGAAAAGAGGCGTTTCCAGGATGGAATGTGTTATCAGTGAACCATTAGCAGTGAAAATATAGCAGAAACATCTTCTAAATCTTATACGTCAACAGACTTGGCAGCGAGAATGAACAGTTACAGCAGTTAAGAGTAAACAGTCTTGTTTGCTGTGCTGTAACAACGAAATGTGAAATGGAATCAAGTCTGTGGCCTGAGTGATTTTATTTTCCCTTCATGTTTTTACAAACATCCACGAGTATGCTTGGACAATGTTTAAGGGAGCATATGAATAAAACCAAGATTTGTGTATAGCAGTATCCTCTTAGCATTATCTAGTAGCAGCGTAAGTCCTCAGGAAAGGTAGCTGGGAAAGCAAAAAAGCGAAACACTGAATTGTTGTCAGTCTCTTCCAGTGCATTTTGAGTGCCCTTGCCTGTTGTACACCACCTTTTGTCCTGTTTTTCCTGTTTTTCCTAATAGTCCATTGTACTGAATTTGTAAGCCTTTGTTATCGGGTGTTGCAAATACTACTGGAAATACACTCATGAATAATGAATTTAGAATCCTTAAAGTTGCCTCCACATTTCTACACTGATCCGGTTCGGAGAAAGGAACAAGCCCCCAGTAAGGAGCAACAGAGTACAAGAAATGAAGGGATTTACTTGCACAGCTCTTTTTTTTTTTTTTTTTTTTTCCCCCCCTCCAGAATGAAAATCTTCATATTTTTCTTATTTTGTTCTTACACTGCCGGCTGATCTAGCTTCCGGAAAGCTTTAGAATAACTGGCTGTAGTGCCAGGATACCGACTCTACAGCTTACACGGCTGTGGCTATTTTCTCCTATTACTCATGGTCTTTCAGACTTATAAACGAGGTTGAAATATCTGTGACCTAACTGCAACAAGTATTTAGATCACTGAATGTAGTGCTCAGCAGCACTCAAGAAGTTGCCTGTGAAATATCACTAACAGCCGACTGACAAACTGAAACCTTTGCAAAATCTTGTGAGAAAGATTCAGGCTTACAGGGGCTTGTTTTATGAAGGAAGAATGGAAAAAAAGTGAGATGGCTGAGGCAGCAGAGCAATGCCCAGTGGTACTGCCTCCATTCCTGTTTGCAAGGAAAAATACTGCAGTACTTTTCCACCATGAAACAGATTAGCTTAAATACCCGCTGAGGATAACTGAAGTAGCAGTATTTAAAAGTCTTCTGTGAATTTACGGAAGAGTGTTTTAAATTATATTATCAAGATTTGCAGCAGATGTGAATGCCATCTTCGTTTTGGTACTTGAAGAGGTAATACTTGGGAGTATTACCAGCTTCTTGGCAAAATAAAACCAAAGCTAAAGAAATTAGCAGAGGACCTGAGCCCACATAAAAAGAAGTCAAGTCCAAGGAGCATTCAAGGACACACCCAAACATTACTGTGGGGAGGGAGGGGATGAAAAACCCGGTGTGGCTGATGCACTGTCAACAGGTGAATATCAAGAAGTAGAACTGTCGCTATGAATCCCATTCTGTTGTCACCGGTGAACATAGCTTTACTGTGGTCAGTTTGGAAAGCAGCCATTCTCCCGCCCTCTCCAGCCTTCATCGGGCCCTAACAAAACACGTCCTTCACCTTTGTCTCTTCTCTGACAAGGTTGTCAAGGAGGAAGATCTCACACAGGAGACCAGAAAACATGCAAAGTAGGACCCAGCGAGATGTACTTTACACCATATGCTCTTGAACTAGAATAAGGAGAAGTGGCAGTACTGGGAACAGAGATCTTACTATTTATTCTCTTAGTTTTCTTCCAAAGTAAGAGAAGGAAAGTACTGTTGTTAACTCTTCTTAAAAAGGATTCCTGCTTTCCTGTACATCCTACAGCCTTGCCGGTTCGTTTTTCTCTTACCAGCTGGCTTCTGTTTCTCAAGACCTCAGAGACTGAGCAGTCAAGTACTGACACTGCCCCACGTACCTCTGGATTTCACATGTCAGAAGCTGACAGTGCACACTTCGTTCTTCTACATCTGCTCACTTTGCTTGTTCCTATTTTGTTCTGGGACCCAGTGGGTGGCCCTTGTGCCGCTGTCAACTGAAGAGGGAACAAAACCAGTCTTTTCCTCCCCATTTGTAAGTGGCGGAAGCCCCATGGCAGCATGCTCAGATAGGAGTAGCACGCTATCTCCCTGCGAAGAGCGATAGGATAGGCACGCATCCTCTGGCTTTAACAAGCCACGTACCCGAGTCGGGCTCAAGAACTCAAGTCAGGAGTGGGGAGAGTGCATCCTAAGGTGTGTGTGGACGTCATCTGTCAGCATGAGCTTGCATCGTGCCTATTTTCAGAAAGGAAAAATTTAATCCGCATTAATCTGTTGCAGATATCTATAGTTCAGTGTGGTTTACTCAGCTTTTGCTTGTTTCTCATTTTGTATATTTGTGCATAAAGAAATGTTCATCCACCTCATATCGAATGGAAATAGGTGAAGACTGTTCAAATGTTACTTTAATTTGGGAACTTTTTTCATGTGGTTAAAGGCTGTTAGCTTTGTGCAGTGGGGTGTGTTCACACTTTACTTGCCATTAGGGCTCTCAAGACTTCCTTCTATTTAGATTTCACTTGGTGGAAATTCATCTTTTTTTAGCTGTGCCCTGAAACAATTCTCTCAGCGTATGTATCAGGAATTCTACCCATGTTGTCACGTTCCAGTAAAAAAAAAAAAAAAAAAAAAAGTAATTGTGTAACATTTGATTGTCCTGTTCCCCTCCTCTCTGCCCTCCTGTTCACAAAATATAGCGAATGCTTTGGAAGGAAGGAAAGATAAAGGAGGAAGGAACTCTCTTTTGTATTAGATGAAACTTTGCTGTTACACAGTACCTAAGAGAGAAAAAAAATGCCTGGTTTGGGTTCAAGTCTTCTCATTTATTCTTTTAACAAGATATATAAAGCCATGTATGATTAATTTCTAGCAAGTACCAAGCTGAATGCAGTTTGAGTAATAATACGTATTAACATGGGTTTAATTGTTTCGACGTACGTAAAAATGCATGTTCTAGTGTGCATCTAAATGACTAATATATTACTAATATATCACTAATATATCATTGCATTGAACCCAGAAGCTATAAAGGCTGGTCTCTATTTGAGGATTACAGAAGGTATGATTTAAAATGAGAACTGCAAACAAAAGCATGTGTAAACATAAGCATGTCGGCAGGAACCTGGCTTACACACACAGAGGTCAGCAAGTTCACGCGTTTGGGTCACAGCTCAGCCAGTAGAAAGAATTCCAGTGAGAGAACTCCACTAAGGTACCAGGGCCCATTGGGTACCTACAGCTAATTTAGGTGTTGCTTTCTCCTGATTACATGCAATGTGATCAGTTATTTATGGCAAGATATTTAACAGCATTTACTAGGATTTGTAAGTAAACCTCACAGTTTTGGTGTTCAAACATGAGTCCCTCCTAGACTGATTTGTGTTAAAACAAAATCAATCCCCCCTGCATCTAACCAACTGCCAGCACAAAAAAATTTGAGGTTGCCAAGTAACATTTTATAAATCTGATCCAAAAGCTTCCTCAAGGCTAGAAATTTGGTGCCTGAGTACAATTCTAAATTTCCTAAACTTTAAGGGCTTTCTAAATGTTAAAACTCTTCATATTTGTATTTTTTATGGCTATATGTTCATGGGTTTCTAAGGTAAATAATGATCTGAATTTCAGTCATCTATGAACATAGTCTTAAATATCATTTTAAAATGTGCACTTTCACTAATCCCTGAACTGTACGCACAAATGTATATGCATATACACTGCATACACCCATGTTAGGTGGTGTAGCTTGCCACAGGTGGAGCCAGTTGAGAAATCCAAACAAGTACACCATCACAACAGGCACATACTCACCTGTTTTACTGTCTTTTTGAAAAACAGGTTCTGAAAGCGTGTATTACCCGAGCTGCTTGCTCAGAATCACCAGAGGTTTTTTGCTGAGGTTTTAGAAGTCATGAACTTGTAATGAAGATTTTTCACTTTAGCAACCACCTTACTGATTCCACCTATGAGTAAGAGGCATCAGTACACAGCTGCAATATTTAAGGTCCCATCACTTCTACATGTTTTGTTTTTTTCAGACCGCAGCTGTTAACAGGGCACTATTTAGGCAAATATTTAAGCGTATGCTGAAGTCTAAGCACATGCTAATACCCTGATTATCCACTGATATTACTATATCACTATATAGTGATATATATAGTGGATATACAATATCCACTATATTACTAATGCATGTCTTTGCATCAAACACATGCTGAAGCATATTGTCGGATCAAGGTTACGCTAAGGCATAGAAATCTATTTCTAATAAATGCTTCAGAGTTCAGTCAGCAGCAACTATATAGGCTGTTAGTAAAACAGTCGTATCAATGACCTGATAAAATTATGTTCCTTTACCAGCGTGCCTTACGTACAGAGATTTTCAAACAATAAAAAACATGAATCACAGAATCATAGATTGTTTTGGGTTGGAAGGGACCCCTAGAGGTCATCTAGTCCAACCCCCAACAATGGTTGAACAATGATAAAGAAATGATAAATGAAACAATGATAAAGAAAAAATAAGTATCCATTTCCTATCATATTTTGTCAACATACCTAATGAAACCACTTTCAAAACCAGCCTGTTTACTAAATGGTTAACAATGTAGGAGAGAGAAATTATAAGCTTGTAGACACAGACTGGTCTTGGTTTAAAAAAAAAAAATAAAAGATTTGTGTCTCATTTGCTTTCCAAACATTCATAACGCCTGCTTGACTAACCCTCAGTCACAGCTGTGTAAACAACAGACTTTTAAGCTGCTGAACAGATAATGGGAGGAGAAACCAACACATCATATGTAAAATGGGGATAAACAATGACATGATGAGATTGTCTCCCCTTCCTCCCGGGGCAGCTTCTGGTCTTCTTTCTCCGGTAAACAGCATGAAAACTGCCATGCTTTTTCTCCTGTTGAAGATTCAGCTTTGATGCAGTTAGATGGCAAATGGCCAAGGAAAATGTATAATTTGTGGCTAAGTACTGCGCTCTCACCTTGGAATAACGGATTAGTTCAGCTGCGTTTCTGTGACACATGATAGTCTGAACGTAGTTCCTATTGGATAGCAGCTGATACCGCAAAACCACCGCACTTTATGAAGTTCAGCACATTATGGAAAATTGTAATTATCTGATGAAGGGAGACCACAGGCTAAACTGACAAAGATGAAATGAGCACTCAGCTGGGTGCTTCCTTTAATGTACAACTTAAGTTGTATTGGCGAAACAGCAAAGGAAAAGTTTGCCTTGTAGGTGGCAACACTGTACTAAATTTGAATAGAGGTGTCTGCCAGCTCCTCAACCTCCCCAAGCAGAAACAGTCGCTTTTCTGAGGAAAATAGAAATAAACCCAATTGTCTGCTTGGAATTAGAAGCCAGAAGAGCTACGACACATGTTCATACTATTGAGGTGCAATAATGGGACAATCCATACAACCATTTTTAAACCTGCTTTTCTAAAAACAAATCTAATATTTGCATGCTCAGCCAAACAGCCTTGCCCCATCTGCCTGGGGGAGTGTGGGTGGGCAGGGCTAACAAGCTTGAGGTAACAAGAGCTGGAGTTCATTTAATTCCTTCAGCATTTGTTGGACAATCGCTATCTTCAAGCTCCCACCTCACGGGCATTCATTTTTAAGTGGATGGGATTAGAAGAATATCCATCCTATAACTGGCATAAAGAGGCTGAGCTTGACCTCCAAGAGGCAACCAGAGGTGGACAGATGAGGTGGCCAAGTGAACTTGGCTCTCCCAGGTATGCCAATACTTGTAAGTGGGCCAGCCTTAAGCTCTTTCTTGAAAAGAGCTGCGAGGCAAACAAAGGTAGTTTATATGCCACAACTCTTTGGGTCTTGCAAATCTTCCAGCATTTTGCAATGTACCATCACTCAGGTATAAAATAAGGGTTGGATTCCCGCCTGGATGTATGCGTTACTTGAGAAATGTCTCATGCTTGGCATACGGTGTGAACCTGAGTAGAAATGAATGAAATCTCCAAGGAAAATCAGCCAACATGCAATAATTTTTAGTAGGATTTTGTAATCTAAACATTTGTGAAGTGCTAAGCGTAAAGAATTTCCCAAGATAAAAAGGAAATACACTAGTTGCCTCAAGATTTATCTATCTTAAAACCAAAACTTTGTTCAGGAACTTGATTAATAAATGTGAGCATTTCTAATTTTAGAACCCCGTTACCTTACGGATGGCCTACGCAAACTTTCTCATACTGATCCAGTGTGAATAACAGTTTTACGTGATAGTGCCCACTTCTGAGCTCTTGATCAGACTTTTTGTGGAAGTGCAAGGTTAGATAGACGAAGTTCTGCAAACAGAAGCTTTAACTAGGTATTTCTTTTCAAACTTGCTTCTTGGTGTACTTTAGGAATGTCTGGCTTTAGAAAGGTCTTTGACTATTCATAAGGTTTTTTTATTGGATCTATGGGAGAGACTATTTTGCCTCCAGTGCTTATAAATAATGTGAGAGGACCCACTCGACTGCTAACGGCAGAAAATCTGACTTCTTGGCTGGATGCCTATTTTAAAGCACAGCACAGAGTCAGTTAACTTGACATCTGCATTATATTCCTCAGCTTACTGTGGACTCCGTTAGTTACTTTTGCAAAAATCATAAAGGGACCTGTTTTCAAGTGCGGAACATGCTTTTTTCCCAGTCAAATTAAAGGGTCTGGAAATGTTTGTTCTTTTGAAAATCAGGCCTTTTCAGTTTGTGCTTTAGCTCCTTTATCTGTAAAATTATGTCGTAATGTTTGCTCAGCTCTGCGAAGAGCTTCAGGATTCACAGATGAAAAGCACTATGTCAGGAGCTGGGCACAGTCGTTGGATAGTGGAGCATGAGAGCAGGTAGTTCATGGCTTGCTTAAAAATGAAAGAAGGGCAAATGTGAAGAATCCCTTTGAGGAACAGGTCTGAAAAAGCCAAAGAAGGTTTTAAACTTCCATCATTCTTCCTAAGAATAAAAAGTTAAACCAAAATTTGTACTTAACCATTTTCTTCCCTGCCTGACAATGCTGCTCTTGGCTGCGGTGAAATTGAGGCACTGTGGCTCCCCTGGTTCTTCTGTAAAACTGATTCAAGTGTCACCTTACGTGGTTTATGTTTTCTTTTTGCCTTTAGAATTACCAGTAGAGACTGATCAACATGAAGATGGAAAGAAGGAGTGCTACTACAATCTGAACGATGCTAATTTCTGTGACAATGTGCTTACATCCAATGTAACCAAACAAGAATGCTGCTGTACCTTGGGTGCTGGCTGGGGTGATAACTGTGAAATCTTCCCATGCCCTGTCTTTGGAACTGGTAAGAGGAGGCCTTCTGTCCCTTTGCAAACCTTCAAAGCGTTGTGTTTACATTAACCGTAATCTTGCTTTGCCTTCAGAGGAGGCTTGCTCGTTAAATCCCATATTCTGTGGTATTGAGTCATGATGTACCCATGGGAGACTTCCACAGAGGAAAATTTAATAGGAATAATTAATACCTGGTGTAAATCCATGGGCTTCACTGCAGTTATCCTAGGGATAAAAACAGCCTGTTACTGAGCAGCGTTCTCTCCAACTGATTTTAAACAAAGATGGGTTCTCACAGGAGCTTTTTCCAGATGCAATGCAGTATGTTGCATTTTTCCCACAGGCTGGAAAACAAAGGTAAGCATTACAGCGTTTCTGAGTCTGCAGCTATTCTTTGCAATATTGTTTCCACAGCACTGCGAATTACTGATCTATATTATGACGTTAGTTTTACGTTTTGCTACTGAGTGAACAATTCAGTTAATCATGTTGTCTGCAGACCATTGTTTAACCTCTAAATATTAAATTAGAAAAACACAGCCGTATGCTATTTGTCAAAAATATTGAAAACAGTCCTTGAAACACAGTGATGGCTGAAATTCATAATCCAGCTGGAAAAAAATCACATAAGAGAGAACGTGTAAACTTTTTGAGATTAAACACTAAAGATTTTCACACAAATGCATCATCGTGTTTAATTCCTGTTTTAACTATACCTTAGAATCAGTGAAACTGAAATGAAATCCATTCCGAAAAGAGCCTCTCTGCTTGGATAGGTTTCTTTGATTCCGTATAGTCTCCAGGACGCTTCAAATCATTTCCCTCTGTAATCCACACCGTGTTCTCCTCTTGCAGTCAATTAGTGTTTTTCCTGTATAAGGACTGAAAAATGTGGACAGGGGTTTATATCTCAGTTGGGGTATGTCTAGATTGCAGCTTGCAGTATAGCTCAGAGAGGCCCACGCTAGCTTTAATTAAGATAATTTGGCTACTGCTAACTGCAGAGCACCATGAAACCCAGTAAGGACTACATGCTCCTGCCAAGGAGCAAGAGAAGTTAGTTTGCATGGAGCTCTGCGATGCTGTGGGTACCCTAGCTAGGTTTTTCAAAGCTAGCTTTGCAAACTAAGGGTGGGGGCAAGTCTGGCTGCAGCGTTAGCATCCCCCATTTAGCTAAAGGTGTGCGTGACCGCCTGATAGATGTGAATAAGGCAAAACGTTGCCCCAGCCTTCTCAAAATACCCTGAAACACCTATGTAGCACGTACGTATGTAACTTTTTCTTAACAACATCATTCTTTGGTTTTGCTCTCTCCTAGCTGAATTTAGTGATTTGTGTCCTGAAGGAAAAGGTTTCATTCCCTCTGGAGAATCATCTTACGGGCTTCTTGCTCAGAATTATAAAGGTCAGTACTGACTTGTATTAAGTTTATTTCAGAAGTTCTTGTAGTTGACTGACTAGAAATGTGAGCCAGTAATGTAAACACACTAATTCAAATTTTATTAGGTGACAAAACCAGCTTGTGATATGAAACACAACTGAAAATCATCGTTTGACAGATTGTGAAGAACGTCAATTATACAGTCTCTAATATTCCAGTTTAATTTATACTAACTGCCATATACTGTGAGAGTAGGTGTTGAGACCACAAACCTCAAATAGGCATTTACATGCGAAGTACAAAGCCACCTGAAATTTGTAAATAAATGTATGGGGAGTTGGGAAAGAGGAAAAAAAGTTCTGTTAAGCATTAGACGTACACGTGAGAATGAATATAAAAACTGAAGAGAAGTTCAGCAATCATGTTTTTATTACAGAACTCCATGAAATAAGCATTGAACAAAAGATTGTAGAGACATGTGAGTGACGGAAGGGGTTTATGGGTGTGGGCGGGAGGGAGCTGGCATCACCAAGAAGGAAAAGTGAGATCAGGGAAATTTCTTTTCAAGTTTCAGAAGCAGTCATCAATATTAATAACTTGTGAAATTAATTTTACTTGGCATAAACACATTGTGTTAGCTGAAATGAAGTCAACGTTTTATCTTTGGGTTACATAGCGGCTACAGGACATGTAGCAGCACACGCATTTCATATATTTGTTCCTGTCGGAATTGCTGTTTTGCAAATCAAGAACTAAATGTAGAAAGTACTGTGTGTTCGTATCACATAAAAATGCAGTAAAATTTACTATTTTTAAAACACCTTAATAGAGGCAGAATATCACGTGGTTGGTAGGTAAGCATTTGTCAGAGCTGCTGCGAGCTAAATCGCTGGTCTGTCAGACCTAATTCTGAGAGATGACAGAAACTGGTGGGACTTAGTAAGATTTTGGGGTTTTTTCCTAATGATTTTCACATGTACTTTTTCAAACTATCCTTCCTCACCGACTAGGACATTGCTAGGGCGGTTTTTCTATCGAGTTAGTGAGCAGACCATGGTTGAGTTCAGTTCTCTGTCCCACTAATACCTTTTCATGCTGTCCTCAGCAGGTGTTTCTTTGCAGCTGGGAAGTGCACGGGACATGGAAAAGATCCTAAAGGTCGTAAGGCACCAATAGCCAGATTCATTCAAACTAATGTGGGCATTTAAATGGGGTAACTCACGTACAACCTCCACTCTCTGGAGGCGTCACTTTGTCCACAGCTTGGAGGAAAGAACAAAGCACAATGGGACGAATCCAGATCCGAGACTGAGGGACCAGTGTTGGACAGACTGACATCTAGACAAGTCAGAACACCGTCACAGAGCTCATCTTAAAGGACAAAATACTCTCTGAGAGTATTTTTATTCAGGGATTGTTTACGTGTGTTGTTTATCTTTGCAGATCCAAGACTTCCGTACATCAATGTAGGTTTGGGACGTGCTGTGTGTACAGTATGTCCAAACGTGCCTCAGAGAAAATCTGCATTGGTCTTGTTGTGCTACCTCAGGGTTGATAATATCTCTAGCTGCCATAAATACTGAGGTGTGCAAATAGTTCATCTGGAAATATCTTCCACAAATCCTTGCCATAAGAAGACTTTTTCTGTTTTCAATAAGTTTATGCTGTAATAACTGTAGGAATGGCTCAAAGGACAAACAATAAACGCACAAGAACTTTTAGTAACGCCATCTTTCTCTGCTACACTAACTCGGACGTTCCTGTTGCTTTTGTCCACAAGCTTCTGTTTGTAGGAGCAACTCCTGTTTTCTTAATTGGCATTATCTGTCAGAAGTGAATATACTCAGCTAACCTTCCTTGACTCTACTCTCAGGCTTTCCCATTTTTCCCCAGGCACAAATCCATGTTCCACAGAAAAAAAGACAGACATGTACATGACATTTCTCATTAATCTTTGCATTGTTTGTGCTGCTAAACACTCAAAATATTTGATGTTTGAAGCCACTTAGTGGCTGTAAAAATAAATAGCTTTATAGCACTTCCAGTTCTTCTGGAAAAAGTAAGCATTTGAATAATTCACCTTTAAAACTGCTGTACAGCTGGAAATGACAGCTTTGGGCTAGAATCTGCATTGCCCCAGACTAAATGTGGAAGAAATCTATAAAAGAAAATGGGTTAAGACAATTTTTAATACCAGCCTAGCTTTAACAGACTGTTCTAGGTAGGTGTAGCAAATGAAAAGCGAGTTGGAAAAAAGGAAGTTAATGGAATTCCAATAGTAACAAATACATAAATACAAGACTGGGAAAAAATGTGTACAACTGTGAAAAGCTATATAGGAGCTGGCGTATATTTTCCATGAAACCTCCCTGAACACATTTAGCCTCATCTGACAGTGTGGTAGATTCTCCTTGTCAGCTGTCACTAGGCCTACAGTAGCTGCAGCCTTTATTTAGCACGAGACACAATTGTTTCTACATGGTGGGAAGTCTCCACAGAAGTTGTGCATCTAGCTTTGAAACACAAAGTCACAAAAGCAGTGCGGATATGAAGATGCCCTACCATGCACAGCAGAGTCACCAAGCTGTGTGCGGAGAGGAGAGCAGTCACAAAGTCCATCCATACACGTAACTGCTTAGTTACTTTTGTAATTGGACAGTGTGATTAGATTAGATCCATGGTGGGAATCCCTTGGGTAAAGCAAATTATATTGGAAAATAGAGGCCATATTCTTCATCTCTTTTGCTTGGAGCTGAGCAGTGGGGCACCAAAGGAAAGAAAAGGGAGCTGCAGATTCTTCCAGTCTTTGTACGCCACAGCACTTACTCTGACAAGGGAAAGGGAAAGCCATACTCCAGCAGTTTTCCCTTTCCCATTCTGGCTATAAGCACATCGCAGCCTCCTCCACACCAGTTGTTTTTTCCTGCGGGTATCTGTGCTGCTGGGGCCCTCTGTTCAGAGTGAAGTTTTCTTGAACAGAGAAGTGTATAGGCTTTACTCCGTCTTGTTCCTCTGCGTGGCCTCATAATAATTATGGTAACAGAGCCTTTAATGTTTTCTCCCCAGATGCTGATGAATGCCAACTCTTTGGACAAGAAATCTGTAAAAATGGCTTCTGTTTGAATACGCAGCCAGGTTATGAGTGCTACTGCAAACAAGGCACATACTATGACCCTGTTAAGCTCCAGTGCTTTGGTAAGTTTATTTAAAGTGGTCTTGTCACTATAATGGTATGCAGATGGGCAAAACAAGCAGACTCGTACGGCAGGATTCCCATCAGAACAGCGGTATTCCCAGCAAGGGGAGGAACACTGGGCCTCCGAACTCCTGTAGCAGCTTTTTAAGAGGCACTGGGTCATTTCCCTTCCCTTCTGCTCAGCTGGGCAGCAATTCTGGCTGACATGGCGATGGCATGTAGAGCAGGGTTTGTTTTATTTGCTTCCTTTCTCGGCAAATTGCTCCCAGGAGTTTGCATCTCCCAAACAGCCCCTTGTGCTCCTTTGAGTGCATAATCTAGAGCTGGTACCAGCCTTTGTGCAGGCAGCACAAAGCGATCAGAGGTGGCTCCCTCCTTACACGTGCACTGCTACTTCACTCTGCCAGGGTGCAATATAGCCTTCTCTTCTTTGTACGTGGGGTGAACAGTGAAACCTGTGTGTTGAAGCTCACCTTTCATTTGGTAAGTGCGCTGGCTTTACTACGATAAATCAAATTAACACAGATTTTTTTTTCCCAAGGAGAGATATTTTCCACAGGAGTTAATACACAGTGTGAAATTACAGTTCAGGTCATTGATAAGCTCATTTAAGTCTGCACAACCTTGTACTCCTTTGGTTCTGGTATTCAACTGAAAATTACTCATAACTGTGACCCTGGCTTTTGCTTTGTAAGCAGAAAACCATGTTTAATGTACAGAATAGCTTAATGAAAGGAAATAATTTTTGCAACCACAATAAGAGAGCCTTTCACCTTGGGATTCTGTGGTTGTTCTTAACAAAGGGTGGGTTCTTTGCTGATTTAATGTAATTTATTTGAAGTAAAATGGCCCACTCTTCCCTTTGAGTTAAATTTCTGCTTTTCCTCTCCAAGACAAACTAAGGAATAGAACTGCTGTGGCTAGTTAAGGTGACCCCTTCTCCTGACCAGCTCATGAAGACTCTCAGAGAGCATGCCCACCTCTAATGCCTGCTGGTACTGTCCTAAAGGGGTAGGAATGTGGGAAGTGGCTGCAGCCGTGCTGGACGCAGGGCACGCCCGGCACTCCAACCCCCCCAGCAAGTCTCCTCATCCAGATGCTCCCTAGTACTTGAGGTTTAGAGGTCTGCACCCTGCTGATCTGGCTGTCCTCCTCCATGGGCGCAGGCGGGATTTTGCTGCCAGCAATTGGTATTTGTGGTAATTAACAGAAGGCGTGCAGGGAAATCTGCTCCTAATACAGGAAAATATAAACATGGATTAACACAATGCGACTGCTTTGTGGTGGCTCTCCTTGATACATTTCCTTCCATTTTAAAGACACGGATGAATGTCAGGACCCAAACAGCTGTATTGATGGCCAGTGCATTAACACAGAAGGATCTTACAACTGTTTCTGTACACACCCAATGGTTCTGGACGCAACAGAAAAGCGATGCATCAGACCCGCAGATTCAAGTGGTATGATCCATTATACATATTACTGAAGTGAGTACACCTCCACGAGGTGGTGCTGACATGGCTGCAGACCCCAGTAAACTTAGACTGGGTCATGCTTGGATGAGCCTGCTCTTTTGGAGGATTTTGGAAGGCAATGCTTGGACCATCATCTGTTGATCCAGAAGGCATCGTGATGTAGGACTCCACAGGGCTCCACTTTGCCAATGCAGACAGGAGATGGCTGGAAGTATTAATGAGATTAGGCTTGGGCTGGGGAGTCTTCAGCCCCCTGATTCACCAGCTCTGCGTCTGCCTCGTCCAGCCTCATAGGTAACGAGGCACAGCCTGCTTGCTGTCTCACTAAGGCTGGGGTTTGGCTGTGGGCTAACTCTGGAGATTCAGTTCGGAGTGACCACCTGCTTCTAACAAAGCAAGGAATAAAACCAGGAATGACAGGATATAGGAGGAAATAGCTGAAACTGTACCTGTGCTTTCAATTGATTAATACTGAGGGTACATCGAGCTCACATTTTCAAACTGTGGGCTGCAGCGTCACTCTTGGAGTAAGGTTTTCGTATGTTCTTTTAATTTCAGTAGACACTGATTTCAGAAAAAATGTTACATATTATGAGATTCTTAGAAATGTCTCAGAAATCCAGAGCATTATGCAGTCCGCACAGCTTTGTCTATGCCACACACATCTTTGAAAGAAATGTTACAATGGGTTTGATTAATATTGGCACTGTATAGCCATAAATCCAGACCTCTGGTCCCCGCAACTTGCAATGAATTTTCCTTAGATGCTTCTTTGAAAGGAAATGAGAATACAGACTGAATGCCTGCTTTAGTCACTCCAAATTGTAAGACTGAGACTTTTGAGGAGTAATGTGGTCATCCTCTTGCCTGAAACTGTGAAAGAACCACAGCACTTCTATTGCTCAATCTGCAGTTAAACAAATCAAGAGCAGGATTGCCCTTTGGGTTCATCTAGGATGTGAAGAGAATACAAGGGCCCAAAGGGTCTTCCGTCACGCGACGTTGGGGCTGATACAGCAATGATCTCCTCGCCCAGCACAAAGCGCTCAAGCCTTGTATCGCTGCTGGCAATGTCCTCCCTAACGCAGAGCAGGAGGGCGCAGGCTGGTTCCTTTGCTGCCAGCAGAATGTGGAGTTGGTTGCAGAGACCCACTGCTGCTCTTCACTGCATGTTCTGGCAAGTTCTTAGTAGAATAGGTATCTTAATTGTGATCACCTTTGCACTTTCAGAGCTCACCATTTTACTCTCGAGCTAGGTTTCAATTCTATACTCACCCATGCACCAGTGCATCATGTAAAAATTCAGTTAATAGATACGCACAGACAAAACAGAACCTTGGTTTGTGACAACACTCATTTTTCACTCCATGTTGGAACAGAATCAAAACCTTGCAGATGTCTTACAAAACAATTGTGCTGAGGTTTTTACATTCCAAGTGGAAGATTAAGTTTGCAGTTCCTCTCCCTCCGATCAGCAGTGATCAGATTGCTAGGACTAGGAATTGTTCCTACTGAGATCTTTGTCAGAACCAGTATGCCTCTGAAATATTCCAGCTTTGACAAAAATACATGTTTTTGTTCATGTTCATAAGAATGTGATGGTAGTTCACAGCAGTATTCTCTCTCTAACAATAGCTGTAAGTGGATGATTAGGGACCAGAAGAGCAGATAAACAATACTTCTCCTCACCCTCCCCAGCTCTCTCCCAGCCTCCAGCTATTTTCAGCTCAGGGGATTTCCTGAGCCTGATGAAGTTTGTCTGTTTAGTTAATGGGACTCTCTTCCAAGTATTTGTCCAGTCTCCTGTTGAGCCCATGTAGAATTTTTGTTCAGCTCTGCTCTAGCTGTAAAAGTTCTTTCCGATGCCACTGACAGCAATATAAGCAAAGTAACATATTTTACAGATTCATTCCGTGGATGGAGTTCCCCAAATATTCACCTCAGTGTTTGTTAGGACAAACACTGGTTTTTGTCAAGCTCTGCCAACTTCCGTGAGAGCAGAGCAGCGTCAGTGTTAAGCACTTAGCAATGACTGCTGATGTAGAAAGTTTTATTTCTTGGGTGTCCCACCCAATTTGCTTTTAAATCAGACTTATATTGCCAGATCAGAACCTTTTAAGATCTTTGCAAAGCTAAACGCTCAAGGGGTGAGCCACCTCGCGCACTTAAAAACGGTCGTGACTTCTAAGCTTGAATTCATATTCAGCGAAGTCTGTAAAGCTTGATTATTTTTCTAATCCACGTTTAGAAAATTCTGCATTGTGCGAGTATCTTTTTTAAATAACAGTGCTGCGATGATGATCTAATACTGTCTTCTCCATCAGAGCAAACTGAAGAAACTGAGGTCTACCAGGATCTTTGCTGGCAGCATCTAAGTGATGATTTTGTTTGTAGTCGACCTCTGGTTGGAAAGCAGACTACATATACCGAGTGCTGTTGCCTGTACGGTGAAGCCTGGGGCATGCAGTGTGCGCTGTGTCCTATGAAAGAGTCAGGTAAGGAAACGTACATATCAGTTCTTGGAATGAAATCTGAAATACTTAAATCATTTTAATCCCTTGTATTTATACTAGGGCTACTAACATAAGAAAGAACAAACTAACCTAACCCTTCGAGAACTAGTGGAAATTTTTCTCATTAATTAAGGGGAAATCATTGCAGTCTAGGTTTTGAAAATGTAGCTGCTTTTCTTTTTTGACACTTACAGGACCCGTTTCCTTCAGGTGGAACTATCAGTGATTGGCAATTTAGAACCTTGGTGGAAACAGGAGGGTGTTTTAAGGGTAGCAGAGTTCCTTAACGTGACTGACAAAATGAAAAACATTTATGAAAATACAGATGCAGTTCATGTCCATACACACACATGATACTCAACAGGCTACATAGCTGGCTTGGATTTTTGCTGCTGATATTATACATTCAGATGCACTTTTCAGTGTGATATCCTGCCAGCCCGGCTGCAATTAGATGTGTTTGCTTGATAAGGATCTGGTAAGTCATGGTGTAGACTCACTAAACCTATCAAAGAATGAGTTACTACCATATGGCTATACGCTCAGATGTTACGAAATGTATAGATGAACAATTTAAGATAGGTAAGAGAAATGGAGTACCCGTAAGGACTGAAGAATTTCCAGGGAATCTAACAATGTTACAGAAAGCTGACTGAAGAGTCCTATTTTTGAAAGATTATATTTTGTTTACACGTGTAGAAATTAGACATTATTCCAAGCTATTTCAGGTAGAAGCTGCTTCTTGTGGTGACTACAAAAACCAAAGGGATAGAGAGAGAAATGCCGTGATTGGCACACAGCCTTATTTCTGGGGACTAGGGCCTGGAGAAGAGCTCAGTGGAAGCAGCGGAGGTATATGCCGTGTTGTGCCCGAGATACATCAGCCCTGGTATACACGGTCTAGCACCATACTAACTTCTTCCCCCGTATAAACTGTTCCGAGGCCTAGTTTGGATGCAGCTTTCTTACTACAAACGTGTCTTTCAGTAATATGGTTTGCCATGTAGGAATACCATGCTACACAGGTAAAGCATTTTATTCTGATCATACCTGGATTTTTACTTGGGCTTGTGTGACTCTAACCATAACATCGTGGCTAACGCAGTACGTGTTTTACTTGTAGCAAGAACCCTGGAGTTAAAACTACATAGAGAAGCTCAGCGAAGCATTAGTGTGGTTGTTTGTGTCTGCTTGGGGTTTATGTTTTTATAATTTACTTGTGAGGTCCCTGAACCTGTTCTTACATATCTATACTTGTTTGAGTTTGCTTGGGAAGTGCAGCCACTGAAAAAAGTGCCTGCTTTTGATGATGTTGGCTGGAGTAACTGCAGGCTGATGCTCGCCCCAGAAAAGAGACTGAAGAAGGAAAACAGGGCATGACAGCAGCTTGATTGATAAGATATGGAAATCTCTGAAATGTCTTTGTCAGAACAAATCTTATAGGAGGACGTTCCCAGGCATTGAATACCTGCTAGGATAACAGTTGCAATGCAATGAAATGTAACAGCAAAAAAAAATGCAGGGCGATAGCTAATAGCAAGACTTGTTGGCGTGACCTGGAGCTGCTCAGGTGGAAAGATAGAGTAGAGTAAAGGAGTTTTTCTCTGTACAAAGTTCATCACATGGCGACAGTGACCGACCTGTGTCATGTGAGCATGCAATCCTGAGAGAAGGAAGGAAAGCTGTTCCTGGTAGAGAGTTTCAGGTAGGTACGAGACTTGGTTCCGAAGATTTCTAGCTAGCTACATTTAAAGCAGGATAAATCTGAAAAAAAACCAGAGAAGGACTACCAAGATGGTCAGGGCACAGAGAAACCTGTCTTACGAGGGAAGATGACAGAAGCCAAACCTAGATGCAAAACAAAGGATGCAAATGTAAGAACTCTCCACTACAGCATGACCACGAAGGATTCCCACAAGCTTTTAAATTAAGTAACAGTGCTGATGTGAGGAAAAAAATGGAACAACTTTAGCCTGAACATATTTCGGCTTGAAATCAGATGGATTTTGATCATTAGGACCACAGGATTCTGGAACAGCAATCCTGTGACAACAGTGGGGTGCAGATCCCAACTAGCTCTATGAAGAAACCTGAGAAATTCTTTTTAAAAATTACATCAAGGTTCCTGATGGATAACATGCTGCTACATGTCACTTGGATAACCCTCAGTCAAAGCTGAAGAGCATTATGTTGGATCATAACAGCTTTCTTCCTTCCAGACATAATTTTTATGTGAAGTTGAATATGCATTGAAAAGTATCTGCTTTAAATGAAACTCTGAGGCATACTTTGATCCCAAATACTTTAAATCATTATTATAGATTGGAACATAGACGGTTAAGAAAATAAAAGCATATTCAATCTTTATTATGTCAGAACAAACCATAGAAGCTTACAGTTCTTACTGGAGGTGGTATATGCTCATGTGTCTTCACACACATGTGCACACACACACAGAGAAACCTGGAAGCCGTTCTCTGTTTTCAGGAACATTTACCAAGAAAAATTTAAAGCTGACTGAACTGAATAAATGATTCATTTGACATGTCTTCAGCTTGTAGCATTTAAAGTGATATCATTGGCTCGAGAGAGTGCTTTCACACCTCTGGGCCAGCAGGTCACAGGTTCAAGTCCTGGCTGGGGAACCTGGAATCTCTCCATTTTTAAATACTTGTGTATTGTGCTGGCCAGATTTACTACTGAAGGTGTTTGCTTATTTCCCGAGTGAGGGGCATTCTGAGGATTTGAGACACATGTTAAAGAAGACCTGGGGATGTGAAAAGCGTTATCACTGGAAGACTTTCACCATGAAATGGGTTGGATCATAGAACGGATCACAGAATCCCAGAATGGCAAGGGTTGGAAGGGACCTCGGGAGATGACCCAGTCCAACCCTCCTACTAAAGCAGGTTCACCTAGAGCAAGTTGCACAGGACATTGTCCAGGCAGGCCTTGAATATCTCCAGAGAAGGAAACTCTGGTCACACTGATCTGTGGTTTCCTTTTCCCTTGTTTATACTCCCCTTGTATTTGAGGATCTAGATGCTGCCCTTTGAAGGAAATACAGGCCCACCACCCTAAGTGATACATTCACAAGTGCCTTCAAAAACAATTCACACTTTAATAAACATAACCCCTAACTTCTGTGTACCAGCTTTTCTTGAAAACACTTCCATTTTTCATGACAGGATTTAAATGGCCTGTTTAAGTAGCATCCAGCATATAACCAGCAGGAAGATAAGAGAACTTCTATAAGAATTGGTCCATATAAATGAAAAAGAAATCCAGCCTTTCATCAGCATGAAAACAGAATTTACGTAGTTGCTAAGATTTCTAAAAACTACTAATAGGCGCTTGATCAAACAAACCCCACTGAAAATGATGCTATAAACATCAGAGCCTGAGACAAAAGTTGTTGAAGTATTGCAACTGAGCAGCAACGTCTTAACAACAGTAAGGCTGGTAAGTATTTTGATGACAACATCAAGGAACAAACTCAAAATACTCGTTCAAAATCCTGATCAAAATAGTGTAAACATGAGCTGTAGCGATGTGATTGAGTACATCTTACTTGTACCAACAATTTCGTGGGGCGGGCCTTCTTGTCATTAAACAAAGGAAGCAAAGAGATTTTTTTCAATTACATTGGTTCCAACATTGTGACCCTATGATATCACCATAGTACAGATAAAGGCTTTCAGAGTGCATCCAATACCAAAATGTTAACTACTGAAATGTATTCTCTCTGGGCTCATTGTGGTGTTAGGCTGTACTTGCCCGAAGAACTTTAGTAATTATCCTTAAGAAACTTCTGTGTTATTCAAGGTTTGTCATCTGCAATCTGCAATAATTGACCAGTTGAGGAAAATTAGAAAATCAGATACTTTTGGTTTAGATAACAAAAGCACCCACTTCATTGCACCCATCCCAAAAAAACCGTCAGGCGACCTGCCTTCAGAAGTTCTTCCTCCATCAATTTGCTGTTAGCACCGTAAGACCCAAGTGCCTCCATCTGGAGTCCACGCTCTAGTAACTGGCAGCAGGACAGGCACCGATGGGTTTAGCAGCAAGGTCAAAGCATCCATGCCAGAAAACAGAGCAACTGGCCAAGGCTGAAACAATCTGGAATCTAAAATAAGGCCCCACACATCTCATGTTAACCTGAGCATGTAACACCTGAACTATAAACCTGCTGAGCCTCCAGAAGCTCCTGCGAGACCCTTATGGGACTGGAGTGGATTTTAGATAAGGTGTACTGTTACAGGGTACAGGAAATTTGAAGGGAGGAGATAGAAGTAACAGCTAGAAAATGTTGAGTAAAATGGCGTGCTGGGGTCAGGGTTTAATTTCGGGAGAGTGCCTATTTTTGCATTTGTAAAATGATCTTCGGAAACCTGTCTTGGAGTTTGTTATTGCAGCGCAGTACCACCTCTGCTTCAGTAACACCGTAGGACACGAGGAAGGTGGAATTAGGTGCCCTTAAACTAAAGCTACGCCGGTCTGTTAGGGAGGGTGCTTTCTTCTTCTTCTGTAGGTGGCTGCCTGGAGAAGTTTTAATATGGCAAAAGGGGGACTGGGACTCTGCAGTTTTAATAACTATTTATTGAGGGTATTGCTGCATCTGTAAGTAAGAACTTGTCAGTAGTCTGACTACTAAATTAATGTCATGAACACATTCTTAGGCAACTGTAAAGGACACCAGCATTCAGTTTATCAGCCTGCTTATTTGTGTAACCTTACACATACCTTGTACTCTCTTAAGTTTTAAATTCTAGTAGTTTGTGGGCTTTTCCAGAACCACTTTATGTTTAGAAGATCTGCAGAAAGGACAATGGGAGAACTCTAGTCAGTAGATGTTACAGACGTTCTGTGGGACTAGGAGTCGTGTAAAGGACGGCTAAAGACTCACACTGTGCTTGAAGTTTCTCTTTATTTCCACCTGAGCATTTGCAAAGCCCAGACTAGGAAAACACTGAGGGTAGTGGGTAATGTGAATCATCTGGGTTGTTCAATCATGTCGGATTTCTCTTGGCCAATTTCACATGTTTTTTTACACAAAATCCCACGTCTGTGCTGGTCCTACCAGTTTCCCCTTCCATCAGAAAGAGAAATAGGCACCCTGAGGGTTAAGAGTCCTCTGACCTGTTCTAGACATGTACTTCAGGATGAGATGGTGTCCTAGAAGTGGTTTTGTCTTTCCGTGGACTAAAGAGGGACACTGGATGACTAATTCAGGTGCAGACCCTTGGAGATGCCTACATGTAGTTGTTGAATTCTATCACTTCTGGCAGGACAGAGTGTCTGGATTGCATTTTTGTTGCAAGGAACTCAGTGTGTCCTTTGTAAACAACACGAGTTAGTTCTGGGCTGAGCTTTCATGTTATGAGAACATGGTGTTCCCTTTGAGTTCTGGCTAGATCTGGAAGTACAGGGAAAACCAGTGTGTGTAAAGGATGAGTTTCCATCTCTCCTCTGTTGAGATGGTAAAGATCAGCAGGGAGGCACTGGATTAATCTCTGGAGACCACTGTTCCTCTTTCCATTTAGGATGGCATTGTGCCTCCTTCCTTTGCGGTACGGACTCTGGACAAATGGATTAGCTTTTGGGCTCAAAATATTCCAGTGATTGGGCCTTGAATACTCTGAGTCTTATGCTCACTTGTGCAGCTTTTTGGCTGCTTTTATTTCTGTCGGTGAAGGTTTTCAGTGCTTTTTCTGAAGTTTAGGGGAGATGTGCAGAATACCCTTGGGAGGGTTTTCCTCACAGAACCTCACATTCCGAGTGTACACAGGAGTCAGCATGGAGTCAGAAAGCCATTTTCAAGCTTATGGCAGAAACAACCTGACTCTTACTACAACTTTTAACAATCTACCTCGAGCAGTAGGAGAGAGAAGATTGTTTTAGGAAATTTGAGCAGCCTTAGTTGAAGAACAAACAGTGACTACCAAGAGGTTTTGAAATACTCAGGTTGGTAATTACTTCAATTTTAACAAGAGTTTTACATCCACTGTGAACTTTGCCTCAGCGGTTTCATTTAGAGTTATCTCCATGTGAAGATACGAATATTCTTCCTAACTTGTGAAAAAAATCCTGTAACACTGGTACCTTCCCTTTTTCTCTGGCACCAAGAGTTGTAGAATACATGTGAATGCTGTCCACCACAAACCTCAGCATCTGTTCATGGAGGATGTCAAATGATCTCAGTTGTCAAATAGCACAATCTAAACGTAGAGCAGAATTATCTTCAGCTTTGGCAGATGATGCAATCTCCTGAGGGAGTGTAAGTTTTGTGTTCAGTTTTGGGCCCCTCACTACATGAAAGATGTTGCATTGCTGGAACATGTCCAGAGGAGAGCAACCAAGCTGGGGAGGGGTCTGGAACACAAGTTGTACGAGGAGCAGCTGAGGGAACTGGGGTTATTTAGTCTGGAGAAGAGGAGGCTGAGGGGAGACCTGATCGCCCTCTACAACTGCCTGACAGGAGGCTGTAGGGAGGTGGGGGTCGGCCTCTTCTTCCTGGGAACAGATGATGGGACGAGGGGGAATGGTTTGAAGCTGTGCCAGGGCAGGTTTAGGTTGGACATTAGGAAAAACTTCTTCACAGAAAGGGTTGTCAGGCTCTGGAATGGGCTGCCCAGGGAGGTGATCAAGTCCCCATCCCTGGAGGTATTAAAAAGAAGGGCAGATGAGGTGCTTAGGGACAGGGTTTAGTGGTGGGATGGCAGGGTTAGGTTAACGGTTGGACTCGATGATCTCAACAGTATTTTCCAACCAAAGTGATTCTATGATTCTATGATTCTAAGTTTAAGCAATTCAGACTGATGTCCAGAACCTCTGGTTGGGAAGGGACATACACTACTTGTCATAAATGCTTTCTTGGCTTTGTCCTTCTCTTCAGCGATTTCTTCCATGGTGAAACTGTTGCATTCTTAAGTAATTTGAAGGAATTGTTGATAGCTTTGGCTCCTTTTGTTTGTGTGTGGTGGTGACAGTTCTGAGGAGCTGGAACAGAAATAAAGCTTGCTTTATAGGCAGCAGGTAGGGTTGGCTGTGGTGCAGTTGATTCATGATTATGTCAGGGAAAGCTTTTTCATATAATATTTTGCTTTAAATACATGAAATATGGAGTATTTTTTCTGACTAGAAACTACAAATAAGGCCCACACAGGCTTGCGCAGTTCCAACAACTGTATATGCAAATTAGAGGCACATTTGCACAGCTGCACTTGTACTAACGAGCACCTAAAAGCCAGTCAGTCCATCCAATTTCTGTGGTACTGTCTCTGTCAGCCTAGCTTTCATCACCAATCACGGCTAACATCTGTGCCAGTACGCATGTGCGTCTAGCTGTAATCCCCTCACACACTTGTTTTATATACACACATCTGACTTTAAAAATGTCCTTTACATTTTTGGAAGCATACATCAGCTTCTTTTTATAATGGCTATCCTAAGTTATACAACAAGCTGTCTCAATGTTTCATTTCCAAGTTCTGAGAAAAACTTAGAAACACACGCAACAATGGAGACTAAATTATATTAAAAATACAAACCTTTTTTCCTCTTGAGCCACATTGTATTGTCCCTGATCACAGCCAGGAGGTGAGCGAGCAGAAAAAATAAATCCATACAGAAAAAGGTTTTATCGTTGACTGTGAATTACAGAAAACGTCATCTTTTTTTCTTTTTTTTACTTTACATAAAAGATTATTTTGAAAGTGAGCATCGATGTCTGTGACAACTAAAATGCTTTGTCACTCAGGGGTAGTTACAGATTTTCCCTTGCCCCCTTACCACCTTCTTGATCTAAGTCTCCTACTGTCACCTCCCTAGGGCAGTATCATGCTGTTCTCTCATTTGTATACTTACTGCAACTCTGTGCACCAGTCACGCTTTTACCCACAAACCTTATGGCACTCTGTTCATTTAGTTCCCTTGCCTGGAAAACTGCGACAGGTATAGAGCAGTGTCACCCAAAATACACTATTTTTAATTTGAACTGTAGGAACATAGCATAGCAATAGGAAAAGTTTAAAACAGAAATTGTACGTACTCATCCATCTTACCGTAACTTGTTCTGTCCTGATGGGTTCATTTTTCTGAGGCGACCAAGTCTGTGGTTTACCTTATTTCAAAATACCAGTTCTCATGATCTTTGCAGAATGTGGCCCCCCGAATGCCCTTCAGTCTTTGTACTCTCCTCTCTGCCCACCCTTTTCTTCCCTGAGGGGAAAAAAAAAAAGACAAGCTCAGCAAGGTGGCCTAGGTAACTTGCCATTGTTACTGGTCCTGAATGTCTACTGTTGGCTTCTTAGGTGGGTTGCTGTTGCTCTCCTTGGGCTTATCTCCTGAGCACCTAGCAACCGAATCAACACATTGCAAAAGACAAAGTCTACGCTATTTGGACAACTAAACAGAACATACTGTATTAATAGAGTATTATAGGTAATTCCAAATCATCACAGTATGTATCAAAACAATAATATAAATTACATATAAGGAGGATAGGTATACACATTCTAAAGTGACTTAAGACTATTAATGCTCTGTCAGGTTTTGTATTAAAGCTCTATATACAAATAATGTATAAATTATTAAAGGATTAGAGTGTATTAACAAAGGATTAATTAAGCACAATAGATTTCAAAAGGTTAATAGATTATTACAGTTATACGTACAGCCTTGTAGAAGACCTTAATGTAGTTATAACTCCTTGCAACAAATAGCAGGTTTACAGTATGCCCTAAAACAGCTCTTCATCATTTTGTAGCCACTAATTTACTTATAATGAGACCTAAAAATGCAGACATCCAGAACTTGATTGGCGAAGGACCAGTGTGGCAGGAAACAAGTTTCTGTTGTCAACATTTCTTTATTCTTCTCTAGATAGTAAGCGACTTCGCATTGGCAAATGTGGACTATAAAACAGTCTTGCACAATCTTCAGACTACCCAACTCTCATGTACACGAGAGCTCCAGTGCTATGGATTTGCAAATGTTTTAACTGCTTCCTTCAGAAGAAAAACGTCATTTCTCCTACCAGTATCACTTAAGTGTAAGATTAGCAGTGAGTAATCTGAGAAGCCAATGTCCCGGTTCTGTCCAATCCTTTCCATCAGATCACATTCATGTGGAAGTAGCGATCCCTCAGACCTGCTTGCCTTGTCCCCTTGCCGTTCACTGACCGGTTTTGTGTGGTGCTTTCTTCCACATGGGCCAGATGAAATTAGTGGTTTGCGATAGAAATTTTGCAATTTCCTTTGCCAAGAACGTTTGCGTGCATCTGTGAGAAGGCGCTTTAGGCTTCTGCACAGCTTTTCTCTGGGTATGTGTTGGAGCCCTTGGGCATAATCAGTGGCTCAACACAAAACAGTGGAAGGAGTCAGTCTGAGATTATAACCTGGCTGTCCCCATAGGTGGATGATATTTGGGGTTAGATGTGGATAGGGTCTTTCTGGTCCTATGACAGCTCTTAAAACTATGCTCGTTATCACAGTATATCACTGTGCATTAAGGGATGTAAGTAACCTTTGCTATATGCTTTTTATTTTCTCGTGCTGGCTTTGTTTCATGTGCCACGGGATGTCTCTCTTGGGCAGGGTACTTTTTTTCATCTGGGAAAGGACAAGATTGTTTGAATACAATTATTATTGTGCATATATTCTGGAGGACGCACATTGGTGGAAATCACCTTGCACTTGAAGCAGAAGGTGGTGAGATTTACAATTATTTGTAAATTCTCTGGGGAGTTTATTCTGCAGACTCAGACTGGCACCCATGACAGTTCTGCAATGTGGACAAACAGCTTTGCCCGTACCGTACAGTCTTATGCTCTCAAAGAGCCAAGTTGTTAACCACAGAATTCAAATAGACTTTCTGAACGCTCTGTTGTTTTCAGTACAAAATAAAACCATTCCAGGTGGAGGAGATACTACCTGTGAAAATAAAATGACAATGCTGGGCAGCAAGTGAGGCTGTGCGTTACGCTGTCTAGAGGCAGTCTGGATTTATCCAACTATTTGCTGTCTGGGACAGTTCTACACAGCATGAGGTTTCTGGCTCTGTAACCATCTGCAATTCTTGGATTTTGTATCTGCTTAGGGCTTTTTTTCCTCTCTCTCTTTTGGTGGTTTTCTTTCCCGTCCTTACTCTGCCCGATTCTCAGAACACCAGGCAATCTTCACAGAAACCAGATGCTAAATAGTCTGTAGCAACAGTAAAGGAGCACCTGGATTGCTGTATTTTAACGTTTCTATTTTCAAATAAATTGTCTTGTATATCTTTTAGCGAATGGTAATAGAAACAGAGGTGACACAATAAATCAAAGTAAAAATCAAACTCTGCATCAGTATTTCAGACATGGACTCTGGCACCTAAAAGGAAGAGTTGCTTTGGTCTGCTTCAACTTGTGTAGTCTAGCTATTGGAGAGAGGCAGAAAATCAGAGTATAGCTATTTCTCCTGTGTATTGCCCCTTGCCCTTTGAAGTTCATGGCCGAGGAGACTTTGAACAGCGCTCATACTTAAGCCTGTGGTTTGAAGATGATACAGTTTGCACGAGTGTGTGCTATTTTAGAAGGATTTTTCATTCTGTGACTTCTGCAGGCTGGCTGACGGTGCCAGAAGCATGGCCCCACCTGCTCGGGTTTGATGCCTTTGTGGGGGCTGCTGCTAGCAGCCACGCTGGGCTGGGGTAGCCTTTCTTCCACCAGGCTGAGGAGTGTAACCGTAGCTAGCCCCAGTGAGGGGTGCATTGGCAGGGGGACACACAGCGTCCCTCTGCTCTTGCTTCCCGTGCAGGCCAGAAGAACCTGACCCATAACTTTTTGTACAGTTATTGCCTCAAATCTATCCCTGGTGTTATCCCTATTATGACTTAATAGTCTGTGTTTGGCTCGTTAACATTGTAATGACACTCTTCTTGAAGAGAGATTGCTTTGTGGAAATTGCAGATTTATGGTGTTTCTAGGAAGATAAGTTTATTTCCAGCTAATATGAACCACAGCTCACTGGGACTAATGTAATGCAGCCTGTGTTACAAGTGTGATTAGTTTTATATCCTATTTTCTTTCCCCCTCAGAGGATTATGCCCAGCTGTGCAACATTCCTGTTCCAGGATCTCGACGGCCATATGGACAAGATGCTTTGGTTGACTTTGAGGAGCACTACACTCCAGAAACTAATCCATACTTTGTTGAAGACCGTAAGCAAATTTCTCTGTTATGTAAAATACTTGAAATGAGGGTTGTAACTTGGATTATTTCCCTGTAGCTGGCGTCATTCTTCTGTTTGCTTCTGAGTAATGTGGCCTATTTATGCTTTAGTTATTCCTATGACACTAGCTTTCAGTCAGGTGTTCTGGTTCAAGATCCAGTGTTGTATAAGAGTCCAGTTGGGCTCAGAGTACAATATTCATTTTTAATACAGTGACATAGTTTGTGCCAAGTGTACTAAATTTCTATTTACCAACAGATTTACAGCTGAAGGTCAAAAGGATTGCCAGCTTTCCTTCTCAGAAATTAATTTTCCTTTGGAGCATGGGACAGATTTCTTCAGAGTGCACTTAGTTGAAAAGAAAAAAAAAAAATCCCTTCACGCCAGCTTTCCATGATTTTCTAGCAGAATTTATATGGGGGAAACGGAGATCATGCAAGTGGTTCTTGCTCAATGGAGAAAACGTACAGCACAGTATGATCAGAGAGAATGCATACATATAGCCTTTAGGCTAGATGGAGTGACCTGCCAAGCAGGGCCTGAGGCAGTCCATGCAGCATCTCAGCTGTACTTCAGGAATATCAGGGATCTTTATGGGTCTGGCCCAGCTCACTGTTAAGGCTTGTGGAAGGGGAGTGCTTACAGATCTCAGCATCTTCCTCAAAATCAACCACCCTGTACAGGTCCAGCCTATTTCATCACAGTTTTAGGGAAGAGAAGTGGAGGTATCAGAAGGAACTGGTAACTCCCCATGCTTTATACCCATGGCCTACAAGTTGCCACTACGCTCCTTCCCAAAGCGCTTCTACTGTACAAGGAGCTATTTTGAAAGTAACAGTAATAGCTCAAAACAGGGCAGGGGGATTACAGCATGCTGTTAGAAGGGTGATACGCATTTCTGGCACATGTTGCACTTTATACATTTATACAGAACTGCACAAATCAGGTTAATGAGTTCATTTCTATTTAGCATCTAAATGACCTCCTAGCTCTACACAGAATTGCAAAATGTCTTATTTCTTTATATCCAGATGATTTTAATTAAACAGTACTGAGTGTTGATGTCTAATTGAAATGTCACACAGATAACTACCGAACACAATGAAAAGCCCAGAAAGATGACTGGGTAACCAATGTGATTGATAGATGAAATACTGAGTGGGCAAAAAGCACTTTGCAAGTTACAAGGAGCGGTGAATAAACACAATAAAATTGTGGACAGTTTTGAATCCACAGCTGAGTCCACTGTCGTAGGGACAGAGGTTTAATAGCTCATGTCTCTTGCTCCCATCCTATCACTGAATCATGCAGTGGCAAGCAAATGTGTAAGAAACCCCAGAACACACAGCTGTATGCCTCTGTCCTGACCAGACCATATTCCCTGATAGATACAGTTGCAACATGTTTAGGGCATCAAAGACTTCAAAGTCAGAATCCTGCTGGAGCCTGTGTGAGGAACAGGACAATACCTCCCCTCTCGTGGCAGGTCCACGTACTTCAGTGGAATATTTGTCACCCGTGTATAATCAACTTCTACAGAAACAAATACACATATTAGAATTACAACCCAGGTCCCATCCAGCTGTTTTGAAGTAGAATATTTTGTGGAGTAGAACCTGCTGTGAGTGATAAATATTTTGGTTTTACCTAGTTAAAATTACAACATACATGTATTGTACGTGTTCTTGAGATGTGGCATACGTCAGGAAGTACTTATGTCACGTTATGTGTTCAGTGTCTCCAGAATGTATTCAGTGTATGACTGACCAGCAGGATCCATACTAAGAATGCCACCATGCTAGAGAAAATCCAGGATAGAAACGATGTATGTAGTCAAGGAAGGAAAAAGGGGCGCAGGGAGTGGAAGTGACAATATAGAAGTTAAATGGAGGATGATATGGGAAGGACAGAGTAGGAAAGGAAAAGCAGGACAAGAGAAAAGAGGGCCTCAAGAACCAAGACAGGATGGAGTAAATATAAAAAGACAGAAGAACAAGCGCAAAGAAAGGGAGAAATTCATATTCCTAGGCAGCATTGCAAATCTACGTGTCGCAACTGTTGCAACAATATAAATCGGTAAACAGGTTTTAGATAAACCAATAGTTTGTTTCTGGAGTCACTATATTAATTGTATTAGTTATGGGGCAAATGGGGAGATGTATCCTACTCTACTCCACTCCAGCTCCAATTGCCCCTCCATTTCTATGCTATATATTCATTATGCTGGTAAACCTACGACTCACAAATGCTCTCAACTTTTCCCTCTAAGTCTTTTTGATGTGATGGGCTGCCATCTGCAGTCCTGTTACATCACTGCTCCACAAATAGAAAGCTAGTTAAAAAACTTGTGCAATTCAGTCCTAGAGAGAATCTCTGAAGATGTAAAAATGTCAGATAATTTTTTTAATATAAATCTTTCCTTATACATAAAAGCCTAACTGTCAAAAACGCCCTAAGACAGGGAGCACAAAAGGTGGTGTACAAACCACTGAATACAAAGACAACTCTTTAGCTCTGCCTGCTCACCATCTAGAATTATGACAAGAAGCAATTGGTAGATTATAGGTATTTGTACTGGCACCAGGCGCTGAAGTACCAGCCAAAGGGTTGTTAACCAAAACCACAACAGGAAAGCAGTCTCTGATTTCTTCTTACTCTCCTTAAGGCAGTTGAGATTGATTTTTTTTTTTTTTAAGACATTTTCTTCTAGATAAATTAGAATGCATCTCTTCCCCCCTACACATACCCTATTTTTCCAGAATACTGTTTTAAAGGAACTTTTACTCCAAACTGCACTACCACTTCTTACCTTTGTTTCCATAAAGGTTGATACACATACCAATTCAAATAAAAGGTGCTATTCACAAAGCACTGATTTATCCTTTAAAAAAAAATACTTCAAATGATGCAGTTTCCTTTGTAAGAGAGTCGTAGATTTTTTTAACACAAATTAAAAACTTAAGAATTCACAAAGTTATTCAGTTTTCAACTTGAAACATATCGCAGCACTTTTCTAGTGCATTTAAAACTCCAGATGGTGCAGATCTGCTCAAGCTGACCTATTTTCTACAAAGTCAACTCGCATTCCAGTAAACTTCTGAGAGAATTTCAGACTCTCGCTATACGTTTGGGTATACTGG
>NW_009259313.1:531013-536943 GCF_000687185.1 Egretta garzetta | reverse complement strand
TCTGTAACTAATGTGTTTGCAATTCTTTCTCCACTCAGGTTTTCTGAACAGCTTTGAGGAGTTACAAGCAGAGGAATGTGGTATTCTGAATGGATGTGAAAATGGCCGATGTGTAAGAGTCCAGGAAGGCTACACCTGTGACTGCTTTGATGGTTATCACCTGGACATGGCCAAAATGACTTGTGTTGGTGAGGCTGGCATATTATTTCATCTTCTTCTGTTAGTCTGTCATGCAGTCACTTGACCTGAGGAGGGGCTAGAGCAAAAGGGGTTGTAGATGATCACCTGAATTGTATTAAAGATGCTAACTTGGATTTACTGTAAATATTGTTACAGAAATAAGTTGTTGTTCCTCAGTTCATCTTGGTCATTTCAGCTGTGTTTGGTTAAGAGCCTAGAAATGAGCAGACACATTTGAGTAATGAAACTTAAACTTATATCAATAACTTAACACTAATATACAGAACAAATGTTTTTCAAAGGCTTTAGTGAGCTAAGATGAGGGAACTGGATCCAGAGTAGAAGAGTAATTTTAGGAGCAGATTTTTGGAGTGGCTGAGTCACCTAAATATGCAGATAACCCCTTGGTGGGGCTTAGCCCCTGATTCTCACCAGTTTCAACAGACAACAGACCAGACTATTCCTCTCACTCTCAAACTAGTAAATCTCCACAGCTACTGACCAGGACATCTAATGACTATGTCTTCAATTAAAACAACAAAACACAGGAATGGCAAGTGTCAGTGAGATGATTAAGCAAAACACCATCCCTCAGTGTAGAAGCCTAGTAGAGACCTTGGGGGGGTATTTCAGTTTACGGTCTGTACTAACCTTGCTTACCATTCCGGTTTGTAACCCACAGCTGAGGTCTCCCAGCTGTATCATGGTGAGCTGCCTGCATGCCTTGTCATCTTCAGGACTTAATGGCAAGATGGTCTGCTTAGAGAGAAACTATGTAGCTCCTGCGTATTTCAGGCCAGTGCTGCACAATACCGAGTGCAGGTAGTTTGCTGTTCACAACTATTTAGTTGACAACAGCAACAGCTCCTATTCGATTTTTAAAAATACAGATATTATACTAAGAATTCAGAGCTTCTTTCTTATAATCCACTTTTCAGTCATCACATAAAACCTGTAAGTGTTTATTAAATTTTTGTTTTGCAGCTTAGGCTGAATCTGGACTTGGTGTTCTAACAGTTTAAGGCCATTTAATACACTATCGATGTCCTATGATAACTTCCACCTCTTCCCAATAAAACTCCCACCTGTTACAGCTTTTGACCCAGCCTAATTGCACCTGGTCTGAACAGAAAAGACAATTCTCAGTGTATTCATGCAGTACATTCTACTCCTGACAATGCTGGAAATAAATGAGTTCTACCTACACACGAGACTTAAGTGCATGTGTTTTGATGTCCCCTTTTTGCAGATGTGAACGAGTGCAACGAGTTGAACAGCAGGATGTCTCTCTGCAAGAATGCCAAATGCATTAACACAGAAGGTTCGTACAAGTGTTTGTGTCTCCCCGGGTACGTGCCTTCAGACAAGCCAAACTACTGCACACCACTGAGCTCAGAACTAGACAGTGAACTGGAGTAGAGGAAAATCTCCATATCCTAAGCCCATATACTCTGCACTGTATAAAGAAAAAGGAAGAAAAGTATTTAACTTGAGAAGAGAAGGCACCGCAGTAGCGAACGTAAGGGGAGAAAAGCATTAAAATGTGTCAAAGGTGAGACATGATGGGCTGATTGTATATCAGCTTCACTGAAGCGACAGACCAAATGGACACATTACTCTATGAAAGAAACAATCAACTATATAGTGTGTTCATAAGAAAAAAAGTATCTTTCAAAATAAGCAAAAACAGTGCTGTTATTTTAAACAGAAGAGCTTTGGTTTTTTGGTTTGGTTTTTTTTTTTTTTTTTACTATTGCTTGATTAATTTGGCATTTAAATAGTGATGGAAATATTTTATATTACTATGTCATTTTTTGATTGTTCAGTTCCTTGCCTACTGTTTCTTTTCAGACCTTTTTTCTGATCAGTACAAATTTTATGATACAGATATTCTTAGGCCATTTTATAAGAACTGTTACACAGGGTAATGCTCCTCCTTCTCTGGAACATTGGTCAGTGACTTTTTTTTTAATTTGCTAGTTGTCTGCCCTGTGGAGCAGGCACCATTTGTTTTCAAATGTTTATATACCTTGGCGAAAAGTCCTTATATTCATTTTGTATTCTGTATGGTTGTTACTGCACTTAAAGTCTTTAGAACCTTTCTTGCCAAGTTCAAAGCTGCTAGTGGACAACATTGGATTCCTTTTGTACATTAAAACAAAAGATTTTAGCTCACGTCTGTATTGTAATGTGTAAATTGAACACAAGAGAGATCTTGTATGATTACCCTAACATATTAAAGCTGTATATTAAAACTCAATAAAATCACCTTTTTTTTAGAAAAAAGCTATTTACTAATTGTAGGCAATTTTTTTTTCTTTTATTGGTGTTTATGTTACAAGAATCAACCCCTCAGGTGTTTACAGTACCAGAATTAATTTACATTACAATAGTTACAGGGGGTTGTCTGGCTGGTTTTTCCTTCTCATGCTGTTTTAATAAGACCAGAATCTGAATTAGTTGATGCCTGAAGTTAGGCTTCCAGAGGGAAGATTTCAAACACAGACCTACAGAAACTGTTTGACTTGGAAGCTGATTCCCATGGAATTTTTCTCCTTTTCTGGTTTAGGCATGTTTCCCACTAAATCTGCAAATGAGGCTCTTCAGTAGGATGGCCTGGTTTTCAGAAAGTACTGAAGAGGAGGGGGAGAATTTCCTTTTCTTGATGAACTGTACCTTCCCATCAGCTCTATTTTTCAGTGCAGGGAGAGAAAGAGATGAGGAGACTGACAGATGTTTCACTTCTTTGACCTTCTCCAGAGTGAAAGAGTTTGCTTTAGAAATCCCCAAACAGGTCCTTTTGACATTTTCCAAATGAAACATTTTTGCTGTTTCTTTTAGACCTGCCCTGCGTTAAAAGGAAAAGGATAACATGAGACTTTTAAAGTGGGTCAGGTTGGGTCCAATTGTCCGAGAATTAAGATTTTTTTTATTTCTCATTTCACCAAAAAAAGAAATACTTGTTTTGGTTCTGAATCAGATTTCTTTTCCGATATTCAGGTCAGCCGCTGAACCAAAAATATCGTAAGTTGTATTCCTTTCCGTACCATGCACTCAGGAGATATTAAAGCCCACGTGCCTGTTAAAAGTGCAGAAGCATCTGTCCTTCTCAGGGCACCTCCTCTCTATCTGCTGGAATTTGACACTAGTAGTAGTGAAAATACTGTACACTTAAAATCTGATGGTATGTTAAAATTCAAGAAAAAATTCTGAATAAAATGTTGGGGGAAGGAATCTTTAAGGAAGAGACTCTTTGTAAAGTGCCCGACTCCCTTGACTTTTCTAGAATTAAGCAGCAGAGGGGTGGAGGGCTAGTTGTTCTCAGTCAAAAGAGGTAGACTACAAACACTACAGCTGATGTGTAATTACGAAAAAAAAAGAATTTAATTCTTGCTTACCTGCTGTGGTTAAGGAGGAAGGAAGGAAGGTCTGGTCTTACTAGGGAAATCTGTAACTGAAGAGCTCTTAGTTGCCCTGCTTAAGGTTAATCCTATGATCTTAGTAAAACCCAGAGTCACAGTTACAGCCTTTCCACTGGATTCAAGATGAGTTCTGGTCTGCTTTCCACTATCATGAAAATTCATAGACAAAATGGTGCCCCCCCCCATTCCTACCTCCAAACAGCCACCTCCTGCTTCAGAAACTGGCTGTGCTCACCTCTGAAAGACGGCCTAGGCCCCAAAGCTGCCATTGCGATCAGCACCACAGCCTCAGATTTCTCAACATCCCAGTACTCCTTCAATCCTTCCCCAGCTAGGGTAGTACAAGTCTCTGCTTTTCCTGGGAGTACACCAGTATGACAGCTGAGGAAGTAACACTCAAAACTTCAGTACTCTTAGAAGTCTTCACTTGGGCACAAACACTGTACTGACCATGTAATTCTGAGCCACAAGATTGGCTCCTTGCTGATTTATTACATCTTTTTAAAAACAACAAATTTAGAATAGCCTGGAACTTTGCCATTCTCGGACAATATACATTCTGACCCCCCTTACTTGGTGTTCTTTCAGACAAAAAAAAAAACCAAAAACACACAAAACAAACCACACACAAAAAACAACCCAAACCCACGCTGTTCCATGAGCAACAAAACTAAAATGAAGCTTGAATTCCTATAAGCTTTCCTTGTAACTCTCTCTCCTTAGCAGACTAACTCTAGCTCCGTCTCCTTACATCTCTGCCACTCTCAACAAGCACAGACAGCACCCGTCTGCAGCTGTGGGTGCCGGAACAGGGTGAGGGGTGCACATGCATTGACACAACCACTGCCAAACCAAACGTTGTCCATATGCTCAGCAGGGAGGGTGAGTTGGGTCACTTGTCTCTACCTGTTCATCAAGCTTCACAGACCTCAGATTGTACTGGCCTTTTTGTCTTGTTTGCCTTACACACATGGTTGAAACTGGCCATGGGGTTAAAAGCTACCAGTAGGTTCAGTGAGATGGCATACACTGGCTTTGGTTCCACAGAAAACAAACCAACCAGCAAACCTAAGCAAGCGGCATCTTGGCCTGTCAATTTCTGTTACCCTGATTCACAAAAGAGGTCTTGGTGTGTCCCACCACCATCCATCTCACCTGCCTGATTCAAGAGGGCAGCAGTTGACCCAAGCCCTGAGTGAAGCTTGAAAACATTCTTCTGGTTCAATAGCCATGGCCTCCTCACAGCCGCGCTATTCTATTACAGACACTATATAAGCAAATAACATACTTGGTGCATGCTTCTGCCTTTCCCTTTTGCCTCTTCTTACCTCTAACATGCCTTAAAACACACACAGGGAGCCAAAACCAGCCCAAACTCCACTTACATCCCAGTGCTTAGTATTCCACATTGCCTGGCTCCAGGCCTTCAGAAATGCTTTAACAAAGGAACCACAATTGAAGGAATTAAGTGAAATTCAGCCCATATGACCTGAGCCTCTGGAGCCCACCTACTTTGCCTTGGTGCAGCAAGGCTGGTTCTGTCACTTCACCTGAAAAGCTGCAGGGCTCAGGAATACAATTTTGATTCATAGTTAAACAAACATTTTCTTAACATCATTAAGACGAGGGATTGGACACCATGGATGTAGCCTTTTACTTGTTACAAGAGCTGCGGTTTAGGTGAGAGCCCTAAAAATACAGAAACCACCACGTACAATTCTATTATTCAAGTTTCTGAGTGCAGCAGAGTCTGGAACTGATTACAGTTTATACCAAGTGGCACCAATACTTTTTACATCCATATGGACCCTTTAAAAAAAAAAAAAAAAATATTAGTCCCTTTTTTTCAGCCAGCCATTTCCTTGCTTCAAAAAATAAAATTGCTGACATGGTAGAACTAAATTCTTCTAGTTCCCTTATAATGCTGCTGTGTTAATGAGAATGAAGTTATTACAGAACTAGAGCGACACACATTTCAGCTAGAAAGACATTTGATATGAATAGATACTTTCATGTTGGGATGCTATTCAGTGAAATACTAGCCAATGTTAAAACTATTCAAAGTGAGCGCTAACATTCCTTGGGAAAAAAGTCACAGCTGGACAGATCATTTCAAGCCAAGAGACAAAACTGGCAGTCATGACAAATATTCAGCTAGTCAGTGGCAACTGACACAAATAAATTCCTGACTAAGAGAAGTCCTAAAATGCTGAAGGTGCCAAAGTGACCTATTAACTCCCAATGATCCTCATGGGGGTTTGAATCTGAGATTTGGGTTCCTCACTGCCCCTTCAGTGATGTCCATATGGCAGCCAGAGGGGCTCCTGG
>NW_009259313.1:507032-530853 GCF_000687185.1 Egretta garzetta | reverse complement strand
TTGGCACTCTTGCCTAACTTCTCAAAAGCAAAAGGTGATGGAACCCATTAGAGTATGTCACGGGCCTGATCTGGCCAGCAATTGAACCACAGGGCATTCCTTCAAAGTGCACAGCAAACTTAAAAACCCCACAGCTGCCTCTAGAAGAGACTACAGTATTGTTCTTTTAATAATGCCACCCACTTTGAAGAGTAGTTTGTACTTGCTGGGGACTCTACTAACATCAAGCAGGCCAAGGGAATTATTAAGGAGCAATTCAAACAAAGAAGAGGTGAATTGCTGTGTGTCACAGAGGCTACTGCTCACTTCTGCGATCGTTAATTGGTATTTATATAGCTTTTTCTATCAGAAGTTCTGAAATTTACCTAGGGAAGCTAAGTGATGTGTCCAAAAGAGAAGCAGAAAAACTAAGAGGGAGTGAATGAGGAAAATCAGCCGTTTGCCAAAGCCTTCCCAATGAGTGACAACGTCAGCTTGGGAGAGAGTAACAGCGTTCTTCGGGAGAATGCCAATGACCAGGCTACAGTCACAGCATTCACCTGCAGGAATAACCTCACACAGCAGGAGAACTAGAAATTTTGGACCCTCCTGGGGCACGACCTCCACAGCTGGCACAGGCTGTGTTTACACACCAAACTGTGAAAGCTCTTGAGCCCCAGCACCACACCACCCCTGCCAACCTTTAGCATTTGAGCACCCATGTACCAAAAAGAGAACATGTGTTGAAAGAGAATTATCCTGTGATTTTACTACCGGTGAGGAAAGAATGGCATAAACCAAAGAAATGCAGGATGTCAGGCATGTCAGGTTTCCTTTAAGACCACTGAATCACCAGATATGTATTTTGACTCAAACACTGTTAATGGTAATCTTCATGCTGCACATTCTGTTCCAGCTATGTCTGGGGCCTGTGATTGCTCTGCTCTTCTCCCTCTCAAGCTGTAGGGCTGAGAAGATGCCTCTCTGCCTCAACAGCTGAGCAACCTCACTGAACTTTGAAGTTTGTCCTGGAAGCAGGAGATTGCACTAGGGACCTCCAGAGGTCCCTTCCAAACTCCATTTTTTCCATGAGAGGAGGCTGTGACCTGACACAGCAGCCTCTGCTCCCTATCCTTAGGTGAGACAAGGAACCTGACAGAGGGGCCGTGACCCCCCTCTCCCTTCTTCTCTCACACCTAAGGAACATGCCAGGCGCCTTTCACTTTGGAGAAAACAAAACACCAATCTGCTCAGCCCGTCTCAGGAAAATCCCATCCAGAAGGAGCACTACGCACAGTGCACACTGTTGCTTGCTATTGACCCGTATGTTCTTGAAGAGTTAAGTGACAACTCAGGTAGAAGAGCAAGTTCTGCCGTAAAGATTTTGTCCTGACAAAAGACACAGAGGAGGGAGGAAATCAGGATATTCTTACTTCTTTCTACACTGACTTTCCCTTCCCCTCAAGTCATGTTTCACCACACACTGCTTTCCATTAGCTCTGAACCAAGGGGGATGGAGAGGATACTGCTAGCCAGCACGGAAAATTTCTACGTGACAATTTCAGCATCACCTCCAATCCCTATCTATTTAGGCTGCCAGGATCCATTCTGGGCTGGATTTTCCAAAGCACTCCATATTGATTTAGCTCTCCTCTGACCGAAACCTGTGGCACTTCCATGGATTCCAGTGGGAGCAGAGCAAAGGCTGTGCCAAGCTCTTTTCAAAAATCCCACCATGTGTGTTTAATGAGGAATGTCTCTGGCAGAGAAGTTTTGAGTACAGCTAAGCAGATTTTTTTTTTTATTTCTTTCACATTAAAAGTTTAATTTCTGCCACTTCTAATCCAGGATGTAACTGCCCGGAAGGGTGCTCCAAAATCCCCATCAGGATATAGGCTGTTTCCACCTCAAACTGAGTTAAAACTTTCCTGTCATCTAAATGGTCCCTGTCACTTTGTGAGTGGGCATCATTCTCAAGATCCACACCTCCCCTTCCTGATGCAGGCAGCCATCCAGCTCAGCTCTGGCCACAAGGGCATGCCCCACTTTCTGTCCCCTTTGATATCCCTTTCCAGGGCCAGTCCTCCCTGCAGCCCTGCTTCTGCTTTTCGCCTCCAGCACATCCTGTCATTTGCTCATGATCCAAAGCCTCAGCATCCCATGCACACATTCCTTCCTGTTCACTGGCATTGGACTTCACAAAGTAGTCTTCAGTTTCTAAATACAGATTTGGCATGTGGTGAAACCGATAGCTACTATCCGGTACTTAGAAGAATCTTCCACCAAGGTAAACTGATCACATCCGACACAGCAGCCTCTCTCCTCACAGACACAGAAGTCATCACCACCAAGTCAACTTCATATTTCTCCCAAAACTACCCAGAGAGATGTGACATGTTCATTTTCCTTCTTTTACCATAAGCAAGAAATTTCAAGTCTGCTTTTAGCAATGAATGTATTCTTCTTTGGCCTGCAGCACCACCAAACTGAGCTGAATAGCAAACATGGAATAAGGAAGTTTCAAAAATAAAACAGGAAAGGGAAACCCTTTGATTTGCACAACATGAGCTGAATGAATATTGAATTTTCATTCACATTTACTCATGCTTAGATATAATTTTTTTCCAAAAAGTAAAGAAAAATAGAGAATAGAGAATTGTTATTTTAAAATTCCCTTAAGCTGAAAAAAAAAAAAAAAAAAAAGGAACTACATTAACTATATTACTCATTGCAATGTTAGTTCATTTCAGTGCATTGAATATAAAACAAATCAGATGGGGAGCTTTTGAGGGTTTCACTATTGAATGAACAATACATAGCGCATCCAGACATATATATTAATTTTACACTTGGCAACAGTTCTTGTATCGGGCCACCAGAAGGCAGCAGTAACTATTTTTAGCCAAGCTGGGCCTTACTTCATCCAATAAAACTTGGTTTGTGTTTGAGTGTTTGCTAAAATCATTACATCTACCACATACTAGACCTAACAAACACTTGCAAATGTGTACCATAAGGAAGATAGTCTAGGAAAATCTACCACTATAGGTATTTTCCCCTGTCCAAACACCTAGCTCAAAACAGAGTTCCAAGAAGACTCAGAAACATACAGGGCTCAAGGGCAAGGACCTTAAGCAAGAGCTCCTTGCACATGGTCTACCAGCCTCCAAGGCAGTCCAAATAAAAGGTCCCTGCAGCAACTCTCTCTCACTATGATTCCCTTATACTTCTAATGTCTCTAGTTTAGTTCTCTGTGATTTCCACTGTCATCTCTTCATTCTTCTGTACAAGTGCAGTTGACAGTATTGGTTAATATCACCATATTAACATTTTCCCACCTAACTATGGTGCAACTCCACTGGCTTCAGTGACTCACACGGGGAGTCACTGTGCTCCCAATATATAAAGAACCACAGCAATATTCTAACACTTCAAAAATGCCAAAAAATAAAACAATTCAAAACTGCAAGGAATAAAGTATTTAAAACCTTTTGGAAGAGATCTAGCAACACTGGAGAAATTTACTAATTATAAATTTTTTCCATGTTTCAAAACAAGTACTAGCTCACTGAACCCTTCCAACTCCCCTGTTAGCAACGTGAAACATGAACTGAAATGCACTTGTAACTAAAGGACAAATAGTAAGAGTCAAACCAAACTTCTTAAACTCTGGGGTTTGGTGTTCAAGTTATCTTATATAATGCATTTTATTGTAGGATCATAAATGGGATGAAGTATCAGCAGCTTGCAAAATTTGTTAGTTTTATAATTAATAAACATTAATAGAATTCTCACATTGCACAACCAGCAGAAGATCTGAATCCAGCACCAGCTGTTCAACAACTGGACAGAAATATAAGCAAATATCACAGAGACCTGGAGATACAGTCGGAGAGATTAAACCCTTATAATTTGTTTGGGCTAAAAACTGCAGAAAAGAAGAGAGCTCCGGGAAAGCCTGACATTCACGGGTTTTAGCAGTAAAGATTCTTTTTCTCCTGCCTTTGTCACTAGATGTCAGCACAGCATCTCAAGTGCCACATTTTTCATGCTTAAAGAATTTTAAGAAAAACCACAACTCTAAGAGGGAAACAGTGGTCTTAAGAAACAGCTCCAAGAAGACAGAATCTGTGTTCCTGCAGTGGGAGAAATGTGAAATGTGAAGCCTCAGAAAAAGAAGAACACAGCAGCAACTGAAAATCCTGAACCCAAAATCAGAGTAAAAGGTTCGCACAGAGCAATTAGAGGCTAACAACGGCTATTTTTCAATTAGAGGCTAACAATGGCTATTTTTCAAACACCCTTTAGCCTAAGGTAACAGCTGTCACCTAAAAAGGCAAGTGACTAACACTCTGAGGACCCTTCCTGATGCATGAGAAATAAATTACTTTATGCACAACGAAATTCCTACCCCAGACTGTAAGCAGCTGGGCTACTTCATGTAAAGCTAGCTCATACATGCAGGTCAGCTCCTTGGGAGCTAGGGAAAGTATTAACTTCACTGGAACAATTCCTAAGAATGCAGGGAAAAAACCCACAGACACTCATTTTCCCGACACAACAAAACAGAGATCCACTGTGTGATCCTTGTCCCCTTAAAGTCACTAGAGAAACCTCATGGTTAGGGAGTCTCACTATGCACGCTGCTATTCCTGTCCCCTGGGGCCTCTCAAAGGCTCCAGATTACTGTCAGCCAGGAGGTGACAGGCCATCACAGCACCTGACAGGAACCATGAAGGAGCAACTCTTGCTTTCTTTTAGAAGAGGAGACTGCAGCAGCCAGCTGCTCTCAAGACAGGTGCAAGCAACAGAGATTTAGCACTGAAGAGATGTCACCTGGGGCACATGCACCAGAAAAGGGGTCCATGTTCTGGTATGCTTTACAGTGTTCAATTCACTGCTCCAGCAGAAGATCACACATTTGTCAGTATAACCCAGACTCCAACAGAGAACTGTGTAGCTATATCCCAAAAAGCCATTTAGTACAGACTGCCCTACCTCAGATGGCAGCAAAAGGGCTTGGACTACTGTGTCTTCCATAAGCCAACACAACAGCATTTAGCACAACGTAACCTGTCTCCCCTGTTCTGGCAGATACAGGACAGCAACACCTTGAAAACCAGAAATGTTTGGTCAAGAAATGGAAGCCCTTTGGAATAGTGGCAAAGGAAACTATGGGAGAATAAATTCACACTGACATATGGGAAAAGTTACTCATCTTGGTCAATGAATTACAGCAAGGGGAAACTAGTGTAAACAAGAACCTAACAACTCCATAAGCCTAACAAAAAGCAGATGGATTTTAGCCATTCTGAAATATTTTCTTTCCTAATTTACACCTGCCTATGAGGGATAAGTAAAATGGTTAGCAGGCAGCTTCTAGCAACCATGAAAAAGTTAACAGATTCCTGTAGGGAAGTATTTTTGCTAGACATGCATTACCTGTAAAACACATTATTGCACATTGTACACAAAGGAGGAAACAATTTGTCGCTGCTGTACTTTTTTTGAATTTTTTTCTTGGAAACTTCAATTCTAAAAGACACATGTTAAAATAAATACAACAGTAGAAAAGCGGGGCTTTGAGATCAAGTATCTAAAGGCTGAAGTGCAGGATTATAATGCTCGAGGTCTTCTATCCATTACTATTACCTTTGAGCCACAGTGCATGGGAGTCAAAAATGGGTACCTTGTGCCAAATGCTATAAAAAAGTCTTTCTCTCAACAGAAGTATAAAACGAGGAAATGAGATGGATACAGGTGGAAAAAGTATACAAGGAAATAATAAGATAACGCTAGTAATAGTGAGAGCATCTGCCCACCCTGTACGAACAAGGGTGCAGTCAGGAATGGGGACTTCTGACATGGCAACCTGAGCAGCCAGTCGAGCAGAGAAGCCACCTACAACAATGGGCAGCACCAGGATAAGAACTTATTGGAGATTATTTCTGACAGTTCAAGAACTTGTTGAAATCTTAAGTAGCCCCTTTTACCTTCTTGACACAAAACACCACCTGCTGCCCTGCAGCAATGCTGTTGACATTTTCGGAGGACGGTGGGACAAAGGAGAGTTTTGCAGAACAGTGAGGTAATATTGCAGTTGTTTGTTTATAGCAGCTTCTCACAAGTGGGGTAGAAAACACAAGAGTGCTTGCATGAAAACTTTACAAGGGGGAACATAAGATGAAATCGTGAACTGGCTGGAAGCAAAGATCAACTCTGCTAGACTAAATTACACACACCCTAAGCAGGACAGAAGTAGAATGCAAGGAACCTTGAATACAAAGATGTGACTGAAAAGGGAATAGGACACAAGTAAAGCACAAGGGGGAAAAAAGATGCAAAGCAGAAACAACAGAATAAGCTTTACAGATAAAAGTTATTACTTCCTGTGAGACCTTTGGCAAGTTACTCTATTTCCTCATCAATACCATGGAGATAATGTTTCCTGCTGTCACCACCTCCCTAAAAGCTTTAAACTCCTGGTTGTTCGTACAGAAATCAATCACAGGGAAGAGATGGGGATGTGCAGAAGGTTTGGGCCTTAAGAATTTTAACATTTTATAAATGAACCTTTAATCATCACTATTATGCTGCCATCAGGTTTAATGTACATTCTTTGTTTAATGTACAGACAAAAATACACGTTTTGGTAAGCAAGAAGGTGAAAACCAAATAGACTTCTATTTGTATTTTCCCTTCATTACAACACAACCAATCTAAAAGACACATAGATGGTTTATGGCATGAGGGATTACAGACCACAAATGTGCTAACCTCATGAGGCCACAAACACACAGGGTAGACAACCAGCACATTATCTTCTATGTGTACACTGACTCACAGCTTGAGTCCGACTTGCGGTTTTCCCTGATTTCTTTTTCTACAATCACAATGAACTGTTTTTCAGCTTGCCCCAGAGCTGAAAGCAGCAGATCTGTTGGGATATTTCTGTTTTGATTATTTGCTTGAGTGGTGGAAGAGAGGGAAACAATACATTTTCCATACAGTGAATATAAGCTACAATTAGAAAGGCCCTTAAACTCAGAGCTCCCCAGCTCCTATAAAGTGGCACAGATCCATTAAAACCAATTGGCCAGATTCCCCAGACAGCTCAAATCAGTGTCATTCCACTGAAGTTGATGAAGCAACACCAATTTGTAGAAGCTAGGGATCTGGCCCACAGCCTGCACTGCAGTCCAGAAAGACCATCTGTGTTTTACAAGATCAGAAACCAAAAGGAAAGTCTATGATGTCCTTATAATTTACTCAAAACTACTGAGACAAGTAATTTCCATGGTGTTAAGTCAGGTAGACTAAACAAGAGCTGTACGAGATAAAAACCGGTTTATTGTTTCTTCCTCAGTATAGCTTTACCAGGGAAAGTTACATAATTTTTTGCAACATATTCCATGAGGCAATGAAACATGAAGACAAGAAGGAGACAACTGAGGAGAGAAGAGGGACAGGAAAAACACCATAAAGAATTCCAGCTACTTAACGAATTACAGGCGCAACAAACTAGAGTGCACTGCCCTGCCCGTGCTGACTTCATGTCAAACCCATTCCCACTGATGTCAGTGGAAAGACTGACGTAACGCAATGCTGCTCAGCAGCACAAGGGATGGGCAGCATAAAAGCAGAGGAGAAGGCTCAGATAGTTCAGCTTTTTGTTTTGGAAGCTGTTCTAAAGAGCTTCCATATTCAAATTTCATGGGAATTTGGATACCATTTTTGCCATTCTAATTGTGAAAAGCCAGATGCAGACCTAGAACTAACTCAGCAATCAACGCTAGTGGGGAAACCTTATCAAAGCATCTAGATTCATGTTTTGTGGCTCATTGGTAGAAATCAAAATTATTTGTGCGAAGCCCCTTTGAGGTGTCCTGCCAAAAACAGTCGTTTTGTCATGCTGCCACGGGATAGTTCAGTCTCAGTTTTCTGTAGTGAAGAATTCACAATTCTCTTTACATGAACAAGCTGGCTCTGCACACAGGAACTCACTGAAAAGATTTTGCTTACATCCTTAACACACGCACACATGGCATTTATTTTCAGGGCACAGAGTGCGAATGAACTCTGAAGACAAGATGCACTGAATTCCAGGGGACCAAAAACATCCCCATGAGTTATGGGCACCACAGCTCATGCAGCCAGTGTTTGTCCTAGAGTCTCATCTTTCTTATGCATTGAAGTAGAAGTAAAAATGGGGCTATCAGAGAAAATACATCTCTTCTCCTTTGACACAGAACAATTTAACTGCACCTTACAAGGATCTGCCCTCCGCAACTCTTCCTCACATTGCTCCTACCTCTCCTGTGGCTCCCACCAGCTACCTGATCGGTCCCCAAAGGAAACTCTGAAGCAGAATCTGAAGACCTCTCTCAATTCAGACTCTCTCATCAAGACTGCAAGGGTAAAGCTGAAGTGAAGAAGTTTGCACATTGGGTGAGAATTTCTTCCAGAGTGCAAAGTTGGAAAGACAGAGAGAAATCCTTCTTTAACCTTACAGTCTCTTTTTAATGTTTGGAAATGTTTTGAATGACATTGAGAGAAGATGTCTATGTTTGAAAGAAAGGCTACCAGCAAAATCAGTGCAACAAAGCTCCTGCAACTGGGCTCTAGTGACACTGTGCTGTGACACAGCAAGCAGCTATTTAAGACTAAGCCTCTCCAGGGCTCTGGCAGTGCTTGGTGCTAACTGCACCACAGCACACACAGAATGTGTGATGCAAATTCAAGTCCGTAACCACTAGCAACTCATTGAGCAGATTTAAGATTTAAACTGAACTACATTTGAATAAAGGTATGCACAAGTGAAATACTGCTAAGCAGCTTTGCATTTCAGTGCTATTGTATTGTGGAGACGAACTTTGCAGAAACAGGGTTAGTTCCACAACTGTTCCACAATAATTAATTCAATCAACTTTTACACATTGCCAGTCCTTCAGCCTTGCTCTGAAGTCTGAAAGAGTGAGAAAGACTGCAGCTTGCCTTCGCTCATCTCCACAACAGAATCTTCTCAGCTAAAACTGGTTCTGTGCTTCAGTTGAAGTCAGTATTTGAGTCACTGATCGTTACAAAGAATTATATTCCCCTTTGTCAGATTTGTAGTACATGATCTGCAAAGATTGACATCTTCCTAAGACTTTAAACCTGTCCCCTAATTACCAATATTAACACAAGAAAAAATATAAATATCGTAACTTTCAGGTCCTTCTATGAATTAAAATATGGATTCTAAGAGGAGTTTCACTTTGACCATTCCATTTTGGTTTAACTTTATAAAAAAGCACTTTCAAGGAAAACCTTGGTCTTGAGTTATTACTAATTTTCAAGAAATCAACAAAAATATTTATTTACCCACCACTCGTATGTCTCTTCTTTTTTCATAAGCAATCATACTCCTATGATGAGAAACTGGATCCTTGCAAGGTTCTCAACAAGGCAGTCACTTTCCTGAAGATGCTCTTGATTTTTGTATAAACTGCTCTGGCATCATCTCATCCACCTAAAGCTAACACAGATTTGCAAATTCATACATAAAACACCATACTAGCTAACAGTCATGATCATTGCCTACATAATATGACTGAAACAAAAGGTTTAATGTTTTCCAAATTCCTCAAATGCCACAGGGCCTTAACTCTCACCACTTTTATGTGTGTAATTCACATACAGATCCTTAACAAAGAAAAATTACTTGTCCACATAGCAACATCTATCTTTTAAGTCTCTACCTTCCCACTAAAATAATCACCAATCCCAAACCATGCATTACAGTCTTAACTATCTTCAGTAAGTATGGTGCTATTCTAACATGAAACTACCACTGTAAGGACCAGCAGAAAGCTTTTTTACACCAATTTACCTAACTTGTATAAATTGAAGGAAAGGTACGTACCTCAGACAGCGGAAAAAGTGGGAATAGGGAGAAGAGATGAAGAGCCAGGTAAGTACAGTACTATATTATAATATTAAGTATAATGTGAAAATGCTTGGGGGGGGTTTTTAAGCTTGACAGGGCCTTGGAATCTTGGTATGTATTTTTAAAACCATTAAGCTGAAAATTATTAAAATTGGAAAGCTTCTGATCAAAAAAAAAAAAAACCTGACCCAAAGCCTGTCAAAATCATTCTTGATCTCAAATTAATTGATAAAACATATTTGAGGATTTTAACATAGTTGCTATTCAAGAGCTATAGCTGCACAGCTGTCCTCATTGAATAAATGCGCAACAATTCTATTCCCCTGCACATAAATGCACTTAGTTTGCTTAAACGCTTCCAACCTCTTAGTCTCTGGCTTGAGGCTGCAGGGTAAGTTTCACTGAGGAAGAAAGTACTCAGATGAAATGATGACTCACAGACTTTAAATGTCATTCTTAAGCATGCAAGATCTGCACCTCCTGTAACATATAGTTCGCCATCCTAAAGCATGTTAGCCATTCTGGCCATCCTTTCTAAGCCAAAGAAAACCTTTGTTCCAACTCTCCAGTCTCAAATAATTTCAAAGATTTAATCAAAATTAAATACTTAAGGGAAATTATAATTACTCAAGAGACTAAGGTCAAAAGGCCTACTGCTACTGTGTCTCCTCTTTTTTTTTTTTTTTTAGAGTACGAAAGATGACATCCTAGCATGTTTTTGAGCAAGTGTTTTCCTCACACAAGAGAACTGTGTCTGCAGAGCAATCTTTATCAAATCCGTTTACTTATATTGGCAGGGGAGGGCAAAAAACCCTAAGATCTTTCCTTTGTTTAAATGCATTTCCTGCCTTCCTTACTGCTACAGACTGTGTTGTGGCAGGCCTATTTATAGTCCAAAGAAAGGAAAAAGCACCACTGGAGGCAGGAAAACTAAGTTGGGAAAGAATAGAAGGAAGTGTGGCTGCCATTTAGCCAAACAATCTAGAACTAATTGAGCTCAAAAGAGCCCCAGCCTCAGTGAAGCTGCTGGGAGTGAACAGAACACAATCCTGCTTCTCTCTCCAGGGCCCTGCCAGGGCTGCTGAGTGTGAGAGTCATGTACAGGACACTGCCGGGCAGCAAATACTCTCAGCATCTCAACACCATGAGAAGAACTCTTTAAAAAATAGGAATGTGCTGAATGTTAGATACCTATCAAATTAAGGTAAGTCTCTCCTTCTGGCATTTCTGCTTGTTGCATTCTCCATGTCTTTTCAGATGTGGCCAGACTGGTAGATGAAAACAGAATGAGCTTTGGAGAAGGAACTGTATCTGATTTTTAGATAAAGGTTTGGCAGGATGTCTGATTTTTAGATTCAATTCAATTATGGATTCTTCATAACTTTCCTTAAGCATAAGAAGTCTTTACTGTATATCCATAAGATAATTTTGCTGTTTTCCTCACCTGTATCATGTTCATCTTATAATCTGCGATTAAGTACTAGAGAAATGTTGATGGTAACTGTATGCCCCAACGAAAAATAATGAAGTCAGCTCTGCATTAGGTTAAATGTATAGATTTAGAGACAGTGAGAGGAAGGGAGAAGTATATGTAACATATATTTATACAAGAAATGTTAATTTAGAATTTACAACTGCAAATTTGTGATAATTTAGTCTTATGAGGTACATTTGAAAGTAGGAACTTAGCTGAAATTAAAGCACCTGAAAGCTTCTATAGTTTTAGAATTTATTATGGAAGGTAATTTGCATGTGTGTACACACGCATAAAAATATACTCTATATAGATATTGATATATATTATTCATTGTGGTTTTGCATTGCAATACCGTGTAGTTGCCCTTCTGAGGTCTAATTTAAACTGACAGAAGAATGTGAGTGGAAATTTTTAATCTGCTTCTTTTCAGATACTATACACAGTTACACTATCACGACTGCATGTGTAAAAAGCTCCATTTTAAGATATACCAGTGTACAGACCATACTAATTCACTGAAATAGCATCAACAAGACAGACTTTTAGGAGGGGAAAATGAAAAGCTATTTTAAGATTGTGTTTGATTTCTTTCATTTCCAAGATGTCCTTTGCTTTTCTAACAAAGGAAATGCTGTTGTGATTTGAAGGCAGGAGGATAGAAGCTGTAGAATACTACAGTCAGGATTTCATTATGCAATTTTTCATCTTCTTTGAATAATCCATGAAAATAACCTTTGTATTAGTCTCACTTGTGTTAACATATTACCTCTATGCATATGCCATTCAGATTATTCACTTGTTATTCAGATGTTCCTTAGGATTAGTGGCTTACTGTAAAAAGTTGCTGGTGAGTAAAAAGGAAGTGTGATGTGTTGTTATTCTACTCTATCCCTGTAGGATGCTATTATGTTTAGAGTCTGTTATTGTGAAGATAGCAAGGCAGGATGTCATCCATGTAGGTGAAAAGTTGCGATAGGACAATTGTAAACAGCAGCAGTCAGCTGAAAATCTGATCCAGGGAAGTGCCAAGCAGCAATTCCAATGAAGCAGATGTTAGTCAACGCTCACAGAAAGGATCAGGCTTTTCTTTGTCTGATTTCAAAGCACTCAATTATTTACAGTAATTCTCATTGCCAAAAGGTTATAAGTCTGGTCTTATGAGAATAAAGCACCTGTAATGGGAGTAAAAATAGAAGCCTGTACAGATATTTGCAAGAGAAAGCTCCTTAGACTGCAATTTTTGTAACTAGCATAGCATGCTCTCATTCAGGTAACATTCCTCTCTTTCAATTTCAGTAACCGATTCCCCCGCACAAAGACTGAGCAGAAACAAAAAAAAAAAAAAAAAAGGGTTTTAATTAAAAAATATAATATTAAACCATTTAAACACCGTTATATTAGGTAAACTTTTGTTAAACCCATAGGATGGAGGGAAGGAATGGAGACAAATCTGCAGATATATACCCACCCCAGCAAAGAAGCGCTGCAATTTCTGCTGTTAACAAATGCAATCATTTCCATGAGATGTCAGTTGCATGGCTATTGCAATACAACTGAACAGCAAACACTGGATCATTAAGATTTATTCAGGTCTGCAATACTCAGCACAACATTATTTTAAAGCTTGGTATCTCTGCACGTATGTAGCAAAACAGATACCATTGCTTAGCTAGAAGGAAAAGATCATTTGCAAATCAGCCAGTTCCAATGTAATTATACAGGAAGAAGCGATAAAATAATGTACTGATGCACTTTCGCATTTATCTGCGGAAAAGATCTTATAGATGGGACTTAGAAATTGCCTAATTAGTATTAATAAATTTGTACCCTTAATGAAGAATTAACAGAACAAATTCTGATGAGAGGCACAGTCACAAACCCACTGAAGCCAAGAGTTGCTCACACCACTGAGAACAGAATTTTTTGTTCTGAAGATAAGGACAAGGTACTCCACTGACTACTCAACTAGTTTCTGTTCCTTACAGTGTGCTGTATAGGGAATATGACAGTAGCTCTACTCTTTCTTCAATCCCTTCTCCCATTTTAGCATCTAGGAGAGGCTCAAAGCAACTCAGCATCGGGGAAAATGTGTCAGCAGTACAGCTAGTGCTGCTCAAAACATACTACGCTGCTTCCAAGTAAGTCAGATTGTATTAGGAAAAAAACAGCTTAGAAATTACTGTTAGGTTTTCTATCTTCGAGAACTTAAGGCCAATGTTTTCAAGCTTGTCTCTGTAACCGCGAGAGTTAGTAACCCTAGTTTAGAAAACTGAAACTGCCTTACATAGTCACATAGTCAAAGAAGTAGCAGTTTTAGGGAAAAAAAACCCACACACATAAAAAGATTTGTTTCAAAACTGCAAGAGCTCACAAGTTCACGAGTTCAAAGTTTGCAAACTGAAGATACAATCATTCCAGAAGGCCTTAGAATGAAATTTACACCCCCGCACCTAATAAAATCTTACTATCTGCTAGGGTCTAACGACTCTGTAGGAGATTCTTTGTATATAAACACTTCCGAGTGTTCACAAGTACTAATGGGATTGCAATTATTAAGACTCCAAGCTAAAAATGAAATAGGAGAATTTGATATGCCAGAAGGAAGTGGAGGTTCATGTGCTTTCTACCCTGCCATTCTTTTGCCAGGAGATATAAAGAAGTCTAGGGTTGTCAAATAGTCAACTGTCCCTACTGCATGGTTGGTTTCTGGTTCCAGGAAAGCTGGCTGACTTAAAGAAAAATCACATGAGTTAAAAAACAACGCGCTCTGGGTGACAGACAAACCATGCCATGCTTTCATACAAAGCTAGCTCAGGTTTAGGAGGATTTACTATTCCTCATGCAATTGCTCCAGTGTATCTTAATTTCTCCCTAAGCCCCTATTCCACTATATCAGACTCTCTTACAAGGGAGCTTTGTGCTACAAGTCCCAGTCAAGCCCGCTAACATTACCGGAAAAAAAGAGCGGAGACTTACAAGTACCAGTGTGTCTGTTTGGGGTAGTCAAAGCATGATTTTTTGAGAACCCATGTACAGTCTACAGTAGTCTCACTCTGAGAGGGGGAACATAAAAAGAAACCCAGCTAAAACACATTAAGAAATCAAAGTTCAATACTGGACAGCATCAAAATAGTTCTACAAAAAGAAGCAGCTGCTTAACACTTAAAACAGAAATGTCAGTGCTAAATAATAATTTCTTTGATAATGTCTAAAAAACCCAGCTTATAACTATGTGCTGAATAACATCCTGACTCATGCAAATGTTTATACAGGTGCTTAAATTTAAGCATATGAGTAGTTCCATTGATTTCAAGCAAAATTATTTCAACAAGCTGATAAAATGTAAAGCCAGGCAGAGTCATTAGATCATCTACTCTGACTTCAAACACAGCATGCTAATTTTACCATTCCTCTTGTCCAAAACCCAAAAGCTTGCCTGCTTACAACAGAATATATGGATATAGCATGTTCATGATAAAAGTTTAAGGGGAGGATAATGATGTTCTACATGCACGTGTAGCAACTCACTACGGTGACAATCGTTCAAGTTGACACAAATCCCTTAGCTTAAACAGGAATTAAATGTTGCACAGGCTATGTACCAGCTTACTGCACAAAGGTGAAGGCCAATGCATATACAGAAGATGGACTTTTTCTCCCAGATGTCTATATGTCACCAGAAAAAGCCATTAACTTTATTTTGGTTGCTTTCTTACTCTTCTAGAGAAGTACTGTTGCATAAGCAAGGATGAATGAAAAAGCTGCTTTACAAGTCAATTTTCATGGCAAAGTGCAGCTATATTTTTTGCCTATGGCTCTCTCATTTCCCACAGCCCATGTGAAAATTGTGGTACAATGTAAGAAGCCACTGTTCAGAAGTAGGTGAGACACAGAAGTGTTAACCAAATGGAGACATATAGCGAAAGTGAAATTGTCAAATCTCTTACCAGCACTTGAACACACTTAAGCACTTTAAAAAGACTTATTTGAACAAAAGACAAAGAGAAGAAGTGGAAGATTTGACCTGGGCCTCCTTTACAAGCATCAGTAACAGTGGATTTATATTACATGAACACACACAACAGCAGAACACTGCTGTGGAAGGATGCAACATATGGTCATAACAAAAAACAAAGGAAGGGGGAACAAGAAAGACTGTCTTGGAGTACAAGTCCACCTTGTCCACGATACGTATTCTCTTCCCAGGATTCAAAGATCCTTTGACTACAAAAGATCTCCCACATTGCAGCAGAACAGACGGGTTGGAACATACAGCCTCCAGGGCTTCTTTGAAAACACATCTACAGGAAATGGGATGGCCTGTGCTTTATGCAACTAGGAGCCTAAAAACACTCAAGTTGATATACATCCCAAGTGACTGTATTCACAGAACACCTAGAACAAAGCAAAACCCCACCGTATGACATAGTATTACCAATGCTTGGTCATAGCAAAATTTAATCAAAAATACAATAGGACACACTAACTAAATACTCCTCCAAGGAGCCTGCAAGTTCAGTAACCATGCAGGCACCTTCATGTCTTGGGCTAGCATGAATAAGACATGTTAGCTTTGAGAAGTATTCTTGTGTTTATCTTCTTCCCATTTTCACTGAGTTTCAGGGTTGGCAATCTCCTTGTTATTTAGCACAGTGCTTCCTGGGAAGCACAGGAAGGTGCCCTAGGGGGAAGGAGAAACCTGTCCCAACTCTTGACAGAAGGGGATAATGGCAAGCACACTACCACGTTTCAGTCCTCAGCTCTTCTGTAAACTCCTTTCAGAAATTTGCTCTCATTTCTGCACTGGATATCAACTTTGAAATGACCCTTCTCAGCCACCTGTATAGTAATGGTTGCAGACCAGTTTACCTCAGTGGTCCACAAACAGACTGTCTGGACTCAAGCAGCTGTGCAATGCAAAAAATAGCTCTGCTGTAACAGTTCTATAATGCAGGACCATACACCTCCAGGAATATGAAAATGCAAATTGGCCAGTCTGTTGCCAGTATTGCATGGAAGTGATGCCACTTGGTCAAAGGTGCTATCAGCCAGGACAGTTACAGTGTAATACAAAACACTGTGGGTAGTCTGCTCTACAGTAACTCAATTTGGAGGGAATTTAATGTTCTGTCAAGCTAATAGGTCTGGCATTGTCCCACTAATTAATTCCAAATAGTTTACATTATAAAGCCATAGATCACTTTAGTGAGAGAGAAGAAAAATTAATGTGTACCATAATCCCTGTTTAGATAGCTCAGCATTCTTAGAATCCTTTATATCCTAACATACTTCATTTTTCCAACAAAGTATCATAAAATGTTTCATTGCTATTTTGAATTATTACCTTACCACAATTACCTTGAGAGGCTGGAGACAAGGACACATCTTCAAAGATCAGCTGGCTTATTATTAAAGGGAAAAGGAAAACTGAAATACCATTCAATCTCAACTGAACTACAAAGTATTCTTTGTAATTTCAGAAATGGGAAGAGGCAAGAGAGGGGAGTGGACTAATGTTGAATTCTCCCAAGTTGCTTGACTTCCCTCCCAGTCATAGCTAGTCTCTTCCTTCTCTCTTAAAACAAGGAACCTCCATACTGCTTCCATCTAATGCTGTGGTTTTATACTGCAACACAGCTGATAACAGAATTCTGGACACAGCACATCATTCTATTATAGTTCTATTCTATTCATTCACATCCATTCCATAAGAGTAGGAGGATGACTAACTGTCTTAAGCAATAATTCAAAGCAGAAATAAGATAAAAAAGCAGGATAGTGTCCTCATACCATTAAGAGACATGAAACTGGAACATTTAGCTACAGAGAAAGGCCCAGATTCAAACAGGTGTAATAAATCCAACAGCATTGTGTATACAGAGACCTTGGCCCAAAGGGCTCTGGCATAGAAAAATATTAAGTGTCATGACTGTAATAAGCAAATGTCCTCACAACTAATGAGCATGGAAGCAACAGCTTCTGTCTTGTCTTTGCACTGGGTACTTTACAGAGTATATAAAAGCCACAGATGTATCCAAATTCATGCATTTCACAGTGAGTTTGGAGGCATGAACCCCAAGATGTTTGCATGCAATGCAGCAGATCTCAGACAGGTTGCTGGATAACGCAGTCTGACTATGTGTTGGACTTAGCGGAGACCCAGCCTGCCAACTCTACCAGGTTAGGCATTTGTGATCCATGCCTCATTTTTCAGTGCAAGTGCAAGCACAAGCTTAAGGTGTTATTGTTTGCAAGGGAGTGGTGCATTATTTTTTAATATTTTGACAGAAACTGTTAAAAAAAAGTTCAGTTTTTTCCTAGGGATGGGAAGGAAACAAGCTTGGTTTTTTGCTCTTTTCTGTGTCTGCTACTAGACTTCATCATTTCCACTCTTGTAAAGTCAAAGCAAATGCACTATGTCAAGCTGCAAGGTGGGATGTATTGCTTCAGGTTGATACTCAGATACTCAGTACCAGCTCATGCTGCCTCACTGAGACTGACTTACCAAACCAAAAACCACTGTGACATCAGTGGTGGCAACACGTACATCAACATTAACAAAACAGAAAAAACATTTATCACTACTTACATATAATGCAAAATTGGCAGAGTAACATTCTCTCTGATGTACATTTTGAGTGAAAAGCATACTCAGAGGTGATTTATACAAGACAAAGCTGAAAGTAGTTGAACTTACAATAGGAGAAACAAGTAAAATACAAAAGTCCCAGAAAGCTAGGTACTTTCTGTAAAACAGAAAACATACTTTCGCTGACTTGAAAACTTTTTGTGCAACTATCATTCCACTTCATGTCTGAGACAGGATGTAATGAAGAGCTCTGAAAAAAGCACTGATGTCATGCTTTTGTCCACTTGTACTCACTCACTTGTACTCTTGTTCACTTTGTACTCATTGTGGAAAAAAAACATACTTGTTGAAGATTTTTAAACAGTAAAGAAACAGCTGATTAACTCAAACTTACCAGATGTAGAGAAGACAACAAAAACTGAGAGCTGCTGTATATTCAACATTGCGGCAACGCCCCATCCTTGTTCAGCAGATCATCCACAATGAGGATGGCTGAAGAAACCTAGAAAGCAAATCTCTTCTAAATGCTCACGTCTGTTTAGAAATCTTCAACTTCAAAACAATCAAGGCAGTATTGGAAAAAACACCCTTTATGACAGATTTGGTTTTGTGCTTAGTGGTGCTACTGCATCTAGGTCTAGAATTATAGGAACACAATCTTCAAGCTCCATTTCTGAAACGAGCATAACCACCCTGCGGAATATAGCTACTCAATGTAGTTGGTAATAGAGAGTGAAGAGCTTCTGTTGCTTTGTTTTGTTGGGTTTTTTAAACAATCATGAATATATTGTTATTGCTACAGAAGAGGTCCTTATCACCTGCTTTGACTGCATGGCACAATTTCACCCTATCCCTTAGCAAAGGCAATACCACTACCCTTCAGCATTCACAGTGTAGAACAACTTATATTTTCAGTCCATCTCTGTACTTCAAGGTTTACAAGAGAAAATCTCTCTAAAAGAAACAAACGAGAAATGTTTCTAAAAAACCCAAATCCTTTCTAAAAACTCTTTCTAACAGAAACAAATTCCATTTCAGTAACTAACAATGTCAGAAATACATACACATTCATCAATCAGTTGCTTCAGATCAGCTATTTCATAAACTCCTGCTGCTTTTGTAAAAATGGAAGTTGCAGTACTGAACAAGAAGCATCATGGATAAACTCCCAAGCAACATGCAATCTCATCATCAAACAACTAAGAATCTATTAAACAAGAAAAAGTTGCTGAAAGAGAAACTTGAAACTGAAATGTCTCGCGCTGCACACTCTTGGTCACTTGGTGCTTTTCAAGTCATAAGGAATTCCTCATCCTGGTCTACCCAAGCACCTTCACTGAACATCATGAGATGGTTTTGATGCAATTCCACGTTTGAAGACAATACACTGGATAAAAGAGAAATTTATCGGCTCACCCACATATCATCTAAAATAATTAAATAATACTGAGGGTCTTAATATGATACTTAATATTAGTTTAAAAAAACCTCACTTTCCACCACAGCCTCTTCACTGCAACAGCCAGTTAGCACTCAATTTACACTGCAGGCTTTGGACAAGGTGTTTCCTCTGACAATCATGTCCTGCAACAAGATAAATGCAAAAATAAGAATTATGACCTCTCACTGTGAAACAGAACCAAGTAAAATGAACTGGAAATAAAAAATACTCTAGTCTTGCAATAATAGTAACAATTTTAAAATTAAAATTTCTTATGTATGTTCATATAAGGAAGTAACTATAAGTTGTCAGCTTTTCTGTGAATACTGTGGGCTTTGGGAGGGAGGGAATAAGGGAGGAGGAGAGTTGGTTTTGTGGGTTTGTTTTTTGTTTGAGTAGGTTTGGGTTTTGTTTGAGTAGGTTTGAGGTTTCTTATGAAATGCTGCATGCCTTAAAAAAATTTGTCTCATTCACCCCATTAGTCATTGCCATCCCCTTTCTAAATCTGAGGAACAGAAGTACAGAAAAGTTAAGACTATTCCCTATTTTTCATACCAAATTTGTTATCCCTGAAACCTACTATCTCCCTATACTTCTTCAGAGAAAATTCGACATGAGTTAAGGCACAGTTACCATGGATTTACAGGTGTGAGTGCACACACCATTTCCATAAGCCAGAGCACAGATTCTAAGCTGGACATCAAGAAAATAGAAGGAAAAGGAGAGGAGAGCTACTAGTAATGTACGTAAGTGAAAAGGCTACCTTAAGTGATCTGGTCATGCTATTCCCACCACTCTTATACAATCCACCCTTATCATCAAACTTCATCCTTCTACCTCCCATCTCTACCTCCTGGATCCTCTCTTTTATATGTCTTTGCTTCACAGTTGGACTAGATGATCATTGTAGGTCCCTTCCAAATGAAATATTCTATTCTATTCTAATTCTCTCCTATCCACCTCTCCTGCACCTTAGCACCTTCACTGCACTTCCCTCCTCCTAAGTCCAGCAGTCCCTTCTCCATATTCCCCTCCATTCCAGGCATACTATCCTGAGTTTTCCACTAAGCAGACCAAGTGCTTATGAGAAAACTAAGAGCCATCCAAAAGCGGTGGGAAGATGGCCGAGAGTACAAGTAGGAACATAGCATGAGAAGCACTGAGGGCACAGGCCATTGGCAGCGTGGCTTAATCCCCAGATAATTCAGCAGTCACAGTAACAAACATCCAAATCTCTACTGAGCAACTGAAAACATTACTCAGAAGCCTACAGCTGGGCTGAATGTTTACTACAACAACAAAAAAATCCCCCACTGCCTGCCAAGATGCAACTGACGTGTCAAAAGGCAGGTCTGTATTTCAGAGCCTTGGCATGTTATTGTTTTTCAGTGCCACGCTTTGAAGAAGTGTTTAACAGAGCACAACAAATTTCTCCCCCCCCCTTATTTCTGAGAATGGAATTATCCGATATTTTATCTTAATTCACAAATTCCAAATTTCAGGCAGGTACACAGCATGCCAAATTTCAGTTTAAATTACTATATTCTCATATAATTAAAATAACTCAAAAGCATTTTTTTCCAATGGAAAGCAACCAGCAACCTTAACTCTAGGCATTGCTATAGGCTCCACCTATGACATAGAAGTGCTGATATAAAGAAAGGACTAGATTCAAGGCTCATATCTAAGGATGACCTAATTTGATGCTAGCTTATCTTCTCAGCTCTTGCTTTCTTAGCCATAACATGACTATTGGGTGTACCCTCGGGTGTGAAAGGGGAGGTACACAGCGCATTTGCAGTACTCCTGTGCCCCCTAGAGCATTATATTGAAGAACTTGGAATTAACTTTGATTGCTAGGGATATAACATAGCCTATAGACGTTTAAAACCGATTTAAAGTAATGTGAGGTTGAAAGACTCATGTAAAATATTTTCATCAAAATTTCCTTTCTGTTATGCCCTTCAGACGCCCTTTAGCTGGCAGCTTAGTCTAAGAGCTGTTGGACTATTTATAGCAGACTTTTTAATCGCACTTAGGTATTTATAAAATATCCTGTCTAGTGAAGGCTTCCATGGTCTGCTTTCATTCACTTCTGCTGATAGTGAAGGCTATGTAATATCTGAGGCAGTGAGGTAGACCAGCAAACCTGACACTATTAGTTATGGATTCCACATATTCTAAAAGGCTGCAGTCAAATCATAGTGCAACCATTTAGGAAACAAATGTAGTAACACAGACTCGCAGTTAGTATAACCTGATATTTATGTCCACTGACAATCTTACCTCCTGTAAGAGGTAAAAACTCCAGAAGAACATAACAGAAAAAGACATTTTCAGGCAACTCACAAAACAGCCATCCATAATTGCCATATTCAGAAAATAACTATATTCCAAAATTTTGCACAGCATCAAAGCACTGATGCTGAGATAAGCTCTTTATCAGCAATCAATTTATAAAATGAATGTACCTACAGTTAATTAGATAAAATAATTGATTAGATAAATAGCAAAAGTAAGACATAGCCAAGTACATCTGAAAAGGTAAGACAAACAATAGTTAAAACAAGCCATGAAAAAAGTGTCTCCTACAGTAAGAGGCTCTGGATCCTTTACCCAGCATCAATAAAAGCAAACAACTCTCTGATCTAAACTGAACCAAAATGAGCAACTGTTCCATTCTTTAGTTCTTTGAGACTTTTCTAAAAGTGACCCATACTATTTGACATTAAAATTTTAACCTTACATGCACCATCTCTATCACAATTCAGTGCTAACTGTACTCATTTTTTGTTGTTCCTGTTCAGTATTTCTCACAGCACGTCAGAGAAATCTATGTTCATTTCTTAGTTTTTATTTGAGGCATCAACATCCACAGAGAAAAATGTACCCTTTTCAATCCAGTCTTGAGTCATTTTCTCAACAGAAAGAGAAGCTCATGTACTGTTGTGTAAACAAACAGCAAAGCTTTTGTCATGCAGAAGATGCCATCTGATAGATATAAGAACACAACATTATATTCACTGCCCCTTTATTAGCTACCTTAACTTTTTTGTATGTTAGTATTTCTTACAAAAAGGAAAGAATAGGAACAAAATAAACCCTCCACAAATTTTTTGAGACACTTATTTTCAAGAATTATACCCGAATTATTTCCCTGTTCTGTTTCATGATGACTTAAACCTGTCCATCTAGCATGAAGAACAGATAAACTTTTTCCCGCATAAACTGCAATCAAAGTTTATAGCCTTTTTTACTAAGCCATAAAATAATCATTTATTTGTCTACTCATTTCAGAAAGCATAAAGGCTCCTTTTCTTTTTAGGGAATGCATCCCAAGTTGTTCACGGAATATTGCCATTCAGTCATTATCATCAAATTATGTTCCTATGCAGAGCATGACCACCAAATAAAAACAGGCAGCTATTCAGTGCAGAGTGATGACTCTGTTGTGTGTGCTATTTCGAACGTCCCAGGTACTACCAGTATTTAATCAATGATATCAAAGGTCTCGATAAATGTAAAAGAGTGAGATTGATATTGCAGAATCAGAGAAATGTTAACGGCATTTGTGGCCTGTCAGACTACTGCGGAACTAATTTCAATCATGCTTTCTTCATTATCAGCAGGGAGTAATTTTGTAATGAAGTTTGTAAAGAAATTTAAGATTAATTTTAAAGCTGCATGTAAAGTTCTGTTACCCTTGATCTCAAATGAAAATGTCTTTTAGGGGAAATGAAATGGCATTTATCAAAGATAACTCATTTGGTCAATGGGCCATGCCCTAAAGCACAGCGAGTACTTTCCCCTTTCTCTGAGCAAGGCCTGCTATTTTACACCCAGCCCTGTGAGCAGCCATCCCCAGCCAGGGTCTGCAGGAGCTTCCAACTCAGTTCTGCAGGGGCAGCTCTAAGTCTTTCTTAGAAATTATCATCCCACCAGTGTCCTAAACAGAAATGAACTCATTACTCATGGGCTTATGTCTCAGTTTTAAATTCATAGCTTTTACAATCTCCTCTACCCCTCTTTTAAAGCCTCCTGAGCAGCTCAGAAGGCCCCAGGCTCAGAGAGTCCCATGCACGGGGTCACTCTTTAGAGGCCTGATTAAAAGTTCCCAAGGAAGCTTGGGGAAGCCTCCTCAATGTATGTGCTGCAGACATTTGCTGCTTGCCTAGCCGTTAACCTACTATTCCAGAAGCATCCCTCCTTGTGCTGCGTGTACTTACCCTGTTACCAACGCACAACAGAGGCCTGGCATCTACGTTCAAGCGTTTCGAGCGCGAACCCACATCTCAGGCCTGCGAGGTGAGGGGTCTGAGGCGGCTGCAGCGGGGACCTCAGGCCGCTGGGGGCTGCTGTGGGGCCTCCCCGCTGGGCCTCTCGGGGTCACCGCCGGCGGACGCCGCC
>NW_009259313.1:485525-506741 GCF_000687185.1 Egretta garzetta | reverse complement strand
GCGGGTACTCGGGGGGGGCGGCTTCACCTCCCGGACTGCCGGCGAGGCCCTCTGGCAGGCTGGGCGCGGGCCTCTGGCAGGCTGGGGGTTATGGGAGTCGGTGTAGGGCGGGGGGGCTTTTCCATGAAAACTGGTCAAGGAAAACTCTGGTTTCCCTGTGGTAGCGAGAAAACGGAGAGACCCAGAAAGGCACGGCTGATGAGCACGAGGGCTTCCCTGCCCCGGGCTGTGCTGGCAGCGGGGATGGCTGCATGGTTCCGTAACCATGTGCGAGTTTATATAATACAAAGAGCTGGGTAAGGTGAAGGGAAGCAACCTGAGTTACCCTTTTTCGTCAGTGATTTGCAGGCTTTCACCCGTTTCTGACAATTGTGCCAGGTGGATATGCTAATTATCATTTAAGAATTTTAACAACAGGCCCTCTGAGCAATTCCTTGAATGTATTCAAAGCTCAGTTGTGGTACTTTTAGTGCAGGTTGTATTTCAGAAAACTGCCCTATCGTGCCCTTTATAATCTGATGAGACTGTGCGATCTTGTGAGATCTGGATTGCTTAGCAAACAATAAAATCATAGAATCACTTTGGTTGGAAAAGACCTTTAAGATCATCGAGTCCAACCTTTAACATAACCCTGCCATCCCACCACTAAACCCTGTCCCTAAGCATCTCATCTACATGTCCTTTAAATACCCCCAGGGATGGGGACTCAACCACCTCCCTGGGCAGCCCATTCCAGAGCCTGACAACCCTTTCAGTGAAGAAGTTTTTCCTAATTTCCAACCCAAACCTGCCCTGGTGCAACTTCAAACCATCCCCCCTCGTCCTATCATCAGTTACCAAATACCATTACCACATCCTATACTGAGGTATGGAGATTCTCTGTGTCCCATCAATCTGTTCAATATAAAGTACCACTGGAGTTTCAGCACAGTATAGCCTATAAGTAGGGTGGGAATTAAGCATTTGAGAAAATGATGGTTTACATCTCACCCTCAAAATCCCGTTGACAGTATGTCCTTGTCCTTAAATCCCTAACCATCTTTAAATATGTGACCAAGCTAAAGGGAATTAGGCGCAGAGTCTCTGTTGAATTTCAGTAACATATGGTGACGTATCGCCCTGGAAAATTCCATCAGAATCTGTTCATTTCTTGACTTCAGTGTTTCTCCTTCATTTGTCCTACATCTCAGAACATGGGGAGAAGGACGCTTTTGTCTCCCATTTTGCTCTCTCTGTTTAGACCGACAGTCTCCCACCTCAAAGGGACAATCACAGTCTGACTAGACAATGTCTGGCACAATGCAGCCCCACAGTCCATGCTGTAAAAATGCTAGATACCAAAATTAAAATGATCTCCAGTATTAATAAGGCATTCATCACTTTAATGTCCAAACATGAAAGGTAGTTGCCCCTGAAGTACAACTAATCCCCAAAAGTGGGATTGTTCACATATTTTGCATGATCTATGGAGTGGCCTGGTCTTAAAGACACTATGAATGCCACAGTGTTTTAAATTGTCCTGCTCCTGATGGTTTAAATTCCTGAATTTAAACACAGAAAATTGTGAAGTCAGAAACAAACCTGACGCGCTTACCAGGGATGTGTTTAACTTTCCATTTGTGCTGCCCCTACTGTTGATTAAGGCTTATCTACTGTTTGGTGTTAGTCATTTAAAAAAAAAAAAAAAAAACAAAAACAGAAGGAGAAGTTACGGAGCACATAGAGCCACGTTCCAGTCAAATGCTTTAGCAAAGGCTGCTGTTATGAAAAGGATTTTCTAATAAGGGGAATAATGATCTTCAGATTCTGACCTCCTGGCACGGCAGCGAAATTTATCAGGAGGGGCATGTGACTAGTTAAGACACACAGCCCCAGCTTGAAGGAAACAGCTGCTCATTTCATGCTTTAGCACTTGGCAGCTGGACAAGGAAGGGTGATGTTTGTGTTGAATACCTCTGCAGAACCAAGTACAGTAAGTGATTTTCCCTGTTTTCGTGGGTTTTTTTTCTAAGTTGCCACTGCTTTCCTATTTTCATCCTAGACCTTTCGTTAAAACACTTAAGGGTGAGGCGTATTTTTGTCACTTCATTGATAAGCAGTCATTCATGCTCAGAATGCCTCTATTTTTCTGACCTGTGACTAACAACACCGTTGGTTTTGCTCTTGCAGGAGCAAGACAGGTACACTGTTTTGTCCTCATGCCTGCCAGGGAGGGAAAATGGGGCTTATTTACTCAGGCGATGGTGTGAAGAGGTTGTTTATGGTGAACGTATTTTCCTTTCTCTGTAGAGGTGGTCAATAAGTAACGATGGAACTTGAGTATAGAGCATTTTCAGTATTTGGCTTAAAAGTACTCATGTAAGGAATTGACAGAGGTACCCCCTCAAAATAGCGTGATCGATCTGAAGGAAGTTGCTTGTGACTGGTTACTTTTTTGGGGTGAATGAAGAGATTTGTCGGAAAGAAAAAGGTAGAAGCAAAGAAATACAGGAGAACAGTGAAGATGCACTGATTAAGATATAATTGATTCATTCTGGATATTAATGCATAATTAGATCATGAAGATTAAAAAAATCCTCCCTAAAAATGAGCAAATTTCCTAAATATCTCCAGGGTTTTAATTCCACGTATTTTTGGATACTTGCATTTTTGATGGTTTTGCTTCATGAATGATTGATTTCCCCATCTGATAATTTTTTGCAGTTCTGGTGTGTGAAGTTTTGCTTTAAAACACAGGAATTGGAGTATAGGATATATACAAAGCAACTTTTGATCAATTATGTATGTAGAGATTAACTGGGTTTTTTGGAGGAAGACTTAGGAGGAATGGGAACAAATGAATGGGTGATGGAGCTTGATACGCATTGAGACTGAAGGATGCCAGGTGCTTTGGGGATGGTTGAGAGGGACAGAGGTGGAGAGCAGTGGGGTCCTGCTGAGGAAGGTGCATATCAAGTCAAAAAGCCTGAATTTCAAAACGGGACCAAGGGTAAACACTGGCAGGTTTAGTGAATCACGCGGTCCCTCCTTTAAAGATGGGGGCAATAATCCTAATTGAAAGATTTCTCACATAGAAAGAGGAATTTTATTTATCTCTCCCTGAAGACTTTTATTTTTCTTTTAAACCATAGTTTATGGCTTTGCCGGTTAACTGGAAATTTTATAGGAAAATGTCAATCAGTTTTAATTGTTCACAAAACCAGAAGTCTGCCTGGCTTCCTGCCTGTTCATGTCTCTGAGGGTAGGCTGCCTTTGAACCAAGAGCTCAAGTGCTATCAGGCTGCGGTTACACTGCAGCCCTCCCACGCAGATGGCACGCGACGCCATGAATGCAGCAGCAGGCCTGCGGGGCCCCGAGGTGCCTGGCTTCACGCTCAGGAGCCCCTCGTCCCCCAGGAACCTTGGCTGCAATGGGGCCCCTCAGGCTTGTCTGGGTCTCCATCCCATGTGGGGCAGGGAGAATGATTGGTCCCCTCTTGCTTTTTTATTCTGACCCCAGGACAAGTCTCTTTTTCTTCAGAGTTGTAGGAATGCTTCATTTTGGGTAAGACCATGCCACAAGGTGCTGGTTTCCAGACATTGTATTTTACGTTTGTGATTAATGTTCTCTGTTAAGCAAAGTGCCCAATCAGATGAAAAGGACTGTTGAAGGACCCTGCTTTGAACCAAAGTTAAACCCCAAATCCACCAGAAAATAGCTAGCAGCCCACACCGTTCCTGCTGTACCTTTTTCTTCCCTATCTCTGGCCCAACCACTGTGCCAGGGTTGGTGCAGAAGGTTGGTGTAAAGCCATATGGTTCTGCATCAGCTGGATTACGAGCCTGCTATATGTGTCTCTTGTGCAACTGATTTTATTCTCAGGCATCCCTGGGAATTAATTGTGGTATAAAAGTGAACTAGTGATGATCGCATGATAAAAATTAGACAACTGCACCGCTGAGCTCACCTTCAGGTAATACATGCCTGAAAACACTGTCACAGAAGTCACTGTATTGTCTCAAAGAAATGTGAGGAGAGCTCAGTTTTGTGCCTCTATACTATTGATTATTAAGGTCATTTACACTAAAGGAGAATAACACAACATTTGGATCCACAAAATTTAAGGTAAACAGCCCTGCTTTATTTACAGCTTCCAGCTGTCATTACTGTATCTTATTTTGAATTAAATTCAAGACTCGTGACTAGGCTCTGTCCGCAAAATAAAAAAATAAAGAAAACTTGATCAACATTACAAGATTCTCAAGGGTGCAGTTGTTTCAGTCCTTGCCACCAACCCATTTTGCTAGGGATACTTACTGTTAAACAGAGTACACTTTGAGAAACCAAAGTATTGTAGTCTTCAGGCTTTCATCGCTTTATGGGTTTCCTGATGAACTCCAACTGCAACATCTGTTACTGCAGCAGTCATGGGACACCATTGGGGACATTGGGACACACAATGATTTTGTGCTTGAGCAGAAGACACAACCTCTATACCACCACTCTTTTACATTATTTTATAATGTCCTGATCTCACGAAAACACATGCTCAGCTTTTTGAATATACCCACCACCACCCCCCGCCATGTTCGTGTAAGTCAAGGCAGTTCTGCATAGGCATGAAGTACATGAATTAAATTTTGACATGCTTTCTTTGGGGAAGTGCTCAGCCCTTGCATTTCCCATTGACGCATCTCCAAAAAGTCCAATACCTAACAGAAATTGTTCATCCTGGAATTTTTTTTTGTTACGTAGTAGAGGAGATTCAGTAACAGCATGACCATTGCTGTCCTTCTGCAGAAGCTCAATGCATACTCATATGACTGAGAGCCTCATAAGGTTCCTGTTAAATCCTTTTCCTTTACTCGGAGGAAATAATCAGGGCAACCTTACAGTTCTCTGAATGGGCATTTTTCTGCTCTATAGCAAAACATCTAGCTGAAGAGTAACTACAGTTTTGCCAGCCCCTCTCCCTAGTTGAAAATGCCATTGTACACAGGAGCCACTCCCAGGATGTTCCTGAAGAAAGAGAGGAAACTACTTTTAAAAATATTGAAGGGGCACTTGTGTGGTTTTCTTTTTTTCCTAAGCTGTCCGGGCCTGGCTACAGAACATTTTTATAGGTACTCTAAACAACTTACACAGAATGTTTTCCATTAACATATTTGTGGTATAATCACTTCTCACCGCTAAATTTGATAGACATGTTTTCACATTGGCCCTTTCTTTTAAGTCAGGAGTGGCAATGTCTTATGCCCAAGTGTTTGCGTACAAAAAGCTGAAATAAATTCTCAGGTCTTCTAATCTTCGCTCTTCATTTCATTGCTTTTCTATGCGTTTTTTTCTATGTGATGTGAATAGCCAGTGCAGTAGTACTTTTTCATTAATAGGTTTGCTTATTGGTGTAACATATCTAAAAAACACCTGACCACCAGGTTAGAGGCATTGGGACAGGGGAGAACTTTTCTCTTATAATGAAGGAAAAAGAATATCAGCTACAAGCACTGGCAACGTCAACAAAACAGACTTAGCAAGTCCAGTTCAGATACAAAGACTACCATGCAAATGCATAGGTATTTGCTGAGCTGAACTCATGAGTGGTCCCATCAGAAAGTTCGTCTTACCTCTAAGTGTATATGGGGTCAGGGTCAAAGTGTGGGTGTGTGGAAATACCCACATGACTGATGTTTACAGCTCAGCAGAAAATACGATTACCCCTGAGAATTACTCTGGTTGTTTTGGTGGCCATCTGCTGTCTCACTTCTCTGAATAACTGCTCCCCTTGCTGCAGTGTCCTCTGACCACATTCAAATAGGTGAAATGGTTTGACGCTCTCTACACTGGACTCTCCCACCTGTGATTTATGCATATTCTCTTTACTAATGATCTGGAGTTTCTTAGGCAAGGGGAGAAGGCTTCAACATCTCAAGAACCTGCCAGGCATAATAATCTGCAAAATTAGTGAAACCTGAGCTATTCTTGTTCATGTACTTTATATATTTAGTTCCTGCAAACAGAAAATAACCGTATCATCTTAAATTAACGCAAATTTAATAGTAGTGATTTAGCAATATGTCTGCTTTGGACAGCTACAAAAGTCATACCAAGCTTAATATACCAGTAGCTAATGTATATTATGTGTTATGTATATCAAGACATTTCGATATACAACTCCTTCCACTACTGTTAAAACTGCCTCTCTTTTCAAGCCCTACTATGGAAACAGATCTTCCACTCAGAGTAGTGGTGGGGTTGTGCGAGAGAGTCTGGTGTGCGGGAAGTGTGTGCAGGAACAGGATCTCCGAGACGTACAAGGATTTTCCATTCCTTTTGAAGTATATTTTGCTCCATTTTTCTAACCCAGCAAAGAGTACGCTCATCCAAGCCATGAGCAGCCAGTTTTTCCAGAAGAATGCTGTGGGAAATGGTGTCAAAGGCTTTAGTAAAGTCCAGGTAGACAACATCCACAGCCTTTCTCTTATCCACTAAGTGGGTCACCTTGTCATAGAAGGAGATCAGGTTAGTCAAGCAGGACCCGCCTTTCATAAAGCCATGCTGTCTGGGCCTGATCACCTGGTTGTCCTGTACATGACGCGTGATAGCACTCAAGATGATCTGCTTCATACCCTTTCCTGGAACCAAGGTCAGACTGACAGGCCTGTAGTTCCCCAGATCCTCCTTCCAGCCCTTCTTGTAGATGGGTGTCACATTTGCTAACCTCCAGTCAACTGGGACCTCCCCAGTTAGCCAGGACGGCTGATAAGGGTTTGGAAGTGGCTTGGTGAGCACTTCCACCATCTCCCTCAGTACCCTTGGGTGTATCCCATCTGGTCCCATAGACTTGTGTGTGTCTAAGTGGTGTAGCAGGTTGCTAACCATTTCCCCTTGATTATGGGGGCTTCATTATGCTCCTCATTCCTGTCTTCCAACTCCGGGGCCTGGGTACTCAGGGAACAACCGGTCTGACTATTAAAGACTGAGGCGAAGAAGGCATTAAGTACCTCAGCCTTTTCTTCATCCTTTGTCACTATGTTTCTCCTTGCCTCCAGTAAAGGGGGGAGATTCTCCTTAGCCCTCCTTTTTTTGCTAATGCATTTATAGAAACATTTTTTATTGTCTTTTATGGCAGTAGCCAGATTAAATTCAAGCTGGGCTTTGGCCCTTCTAATTTTCTCCCTGCATAACCTCACAACATCCTTGTAGTCCTCCTGAGTTGCCTTCCCCTTTTTCCAAAGGTCATAAACTCTCCTTTTTTGAGTTCTAGCCAAAGGTCTCTGTTCAGCCAGGTCAGTCTTCTTCCCCACCAGCTTGTCTTTCAGCACGTGGGGGCAGCCTGCTCCTGTGCCTTTAAGATTTCCTTCTTGAAGAATGTCCAGCCTTCCTGGACTCCTTTTCCCTTCAGGATGGCCTCCTAAGGGACTCCATCAACCAGTTTCCTAAACAGGCGAAAGTCTGCCCTTCAGAAGTCCAAGGTAGCAGTTCTGCTGACCCCCCTCTTTACTTCAAGAATCAAAACCATTTTGTGATCACTGTGCCTAAGACAGCCTTCAACGATCACATCACCCACAGTTCTTCTCTGTTCACGAACAACAGGTCCAGCGCCTTCCCTGGTTGGCTCCCTCACCAGCTGTCTCAGGAAGTTGTCTTCCACACACACCAGGAACCTCCTAGACTGTCTCCTCTCTGCTGTACTGTATTACCACCAGACATCTGGTAAGTTGAAGTCCCCCCTGAGAACAAGGGCTAGGGATTGTGAGACTTCTCCCAGCTGCTTACAGAATATTTCATGTGCTTCTTCATCCTGGTTGGGTGGTCTATAACAAACTCCCACCATGATTCTGCTTCGTTGGCCTTCCCCCTGATTCTTACTCATAAACACTCAACCCTATCATCACCATCGTTAAGCTCTAGACAATCAAAACACCCCCTAACATATAGGGACTACCTCACCGCCTCTCCTTCCTTGCCTGTCCCTTCTGAAGAGTTTATAGCCATCCATTGCAGTGCTCCGGTTGTGTGAGTCATCCCACCATGTTTCCGTGATGGCAACTCTATCAGTTTTCCTGTTGCACAATGGCTTCCAGCTCCTCCTGTTTGTTGCCCATGCTGCGTGCATGTTCTTTGTCATGTTTCTATATTCTTTTTCATATTCTTTAAAAAGACGTAACATTTTTCCTGCTTAGACTCTGGTCTCAGCAAATTGAATTTCCTTAATCTGAAATAGCTTTATTACAGATAGGCTTCCATTCATAACCCTTAATTCACTTAGGTTCACCCAATCCGTAATCTTAGTGCTGGTTTATATGGCATGCATTGGTAAGTTCTGTTTGTTTTGCAGTGACCCGGTGTTTGAACCCAGAGCTTGTTTGGAATTTTTTGCTGTTGCTAGTGGGAAGTAAAAAAAAAACAGTTTATGCAAATATGTAATTGATTACCAGTGAGGCAAAGTACATCAGAAAATCTCTGCTGAACTAGGACTTGAGTCAACTTACTGTCTGGATATATAGTGATTTTTGTCATCCGAATCAGAACAGCCATGACATTCCAGCCTTATCACGCTGTTCATGAAATAGCTTCCTTAAAAGACTAATAATAATCTCCACTGCTAAAGATGTCTTGCCTACTTCAGCTTGCTTATTCATGCTCTGCTTTACTGAATTCATGAACACATACTTCCTGGAACAGCTGCCACCCTTCCTAAAACTCTTGGTTTCCAGGCCCTGCCCTAATGACTGTCCATATATTTTTATCTTAAGTAGGCATTGGGGCAGGAACTAGAATTCACTTTTTTTTTCCCCTCTTTTTGAGTGAGTGCTCTTCCCCTTAAATTATACAGTCATGCTCTTGCTTGCTTTCTCCCTGTAGCCCAACGAAACTTCATTATTTCGTTTAATATGGAATCTCATTGATGTTCTGGGGCTGGTCAATCTACTCTGTAGTCTCAGTCAAGACAGTGGGAGATATACAATTCTTCTACTAACGGGAAGAATTGATCCTGTATCTCTCACAGCTTTAAGAGTGTTCAGAGGTCTTGGATAAAGAGCTTGGGCATCATGGCTGCATCTATCTAGTATGGGAATGATGTACTAGGTGTGACCAGAGGATGCTTAACACAGGTAAGGCAGAGGAGTTTCTGGTGGAGATCCCAAAAGAATTTAGGACTGACCTAAGCAGGGAACTGTTTGGTATTGCCGACTCTGGTGGGCTTCTTGAAGTCCACCGTTGGGCATTTGGGGACTTTAATACTGAAAATGCAGAAAGAGGCTAAAAGCTCTAGGCAGTCATCTTCTGAGATGAGAGAAGTGAGAGGCCAGGCTGAGAATCACAGCCCCGGAGTTAGGCCCTGGAAGTAAAAGGCAGTCAGGATTTCAGTGCTTAATCCTTTTTTTGGATCTAGTTCTCAGCTCACATTGCAGAACCAAAATGAGAGAGGTGGTTTTCAGATTAATATATCTTAAGTAAAGGCTCTTTTGCAATTTGCTTCATGTCTGTGTTTCAAAACCTGCTCCTTCTGGAATTCTTGCACTGATCTAACTATATAGATTCAGAAATTGTTGTAAATTCTGACTCGGGCACTGTTATCTGATATACTAGTACTTATAGAAATATAATTCATTCCTGTAAATAAGCTTGAAAAGGCATGAGGTGTTTTGAAAGCCTGACTGCAATTGCAGTCAGTCTTTCAATAATGAATATTGAGGGAGGGAAAACAAGTCCCTAAGCCTCCATCTCAGCTTATAAATCAACATCTTCCTAACACCTCCCAGCCTTTAATTTCCTCTTCTTACTTGACCACTTTTTTAATTTCATATTAGCTTTACCAGATAGCCACAAGATATATATTTTTTTTAAATCATTATTAGAGTTAAGCAGACTCTTAAAGAAATTTTGATAAGGTCCTTAAAGTTGATAAATATATGCTAAGGAGGAAATAGTTATGAGTTTCCTCTATAAATACAAAGCAAACAGGCTTGGATGAATTTACTAAGTGTCTTCCAAGTTACTCGTGAGGGCAACAGCTACTACAAAGGTGTTATACTACCAATTAACCGAAAGGGTTTTATCCACACAGCCAAAAAGATACTTGGTGGAGTATGTGATACTCAACTGTTAACACCTACAGCAACTGCCCCCTTTGCTTTTCAAATAATGGTGAATCTTTCGCATAGCATCTCTACAATGTATGCAGTTTGGGATTTTTCTACAGATCTCACTCTTCTAGGCAAAAAATACAGGTTGCACTACAAATACTTGAGGCTTAGAGAATTACAGTGTTGTATCTTAAGACACGAGCATTGCAAACTTAGCCAGTGGGTTTTGGTAAGGCTGTTTCTCTGAAGTCCTGTTGTCCTGTTTTGTGGTTGCAGAAGTGGGATATTTGTGTAGCTGCAATCCTGTGTGTTAAATATTCTTTCATACAATAAATATTTAACTACCAAAATAATATTAGCAAACTAAGGATCAAAGTTACTTGTTTAATGTATTACTTATTAAGGCAGGACCTGTAAGATGCTTTTCCCCTTATTTTTTCTTTGAGGTGATAGATTTTTTTTTTACTGTATATTTTTATATATAGCACCTTCTTCAGCTGAGCTTCTGTTTGTGTTTCAAGTCTTTTGAGGAGAAATTTCTGTGTTGCCATTGCTCTCTTTTTAAAGAAGGCATTTAACTTGTGGGCTGCAAACTGTCTTATTGTTAGGAAGGTACGAGGCTATTAATAAAACACACTCTGTTCCAAAAGTTTGCATATAGGAATCAACTGCGGTGACGCTGTTCTCATATCCTGTACTCTGTAGAGTACTTCTTGTGTCGTAAACAGTTTTAGAGGTTTGCTGTGTGTCTTCACACGATCGTACTAATCAGTCTGTGTTTCTTAGGAGACTGCTTAGTAAGGAAACAAGGTTTAGTCAGCTGACTGACGGTTGCTTTGTTACCTCTGAAAAAAAGTACGAAATCTGGTCAGACATGCTAGAAAGAGCAAATAATCTCTTCCCTGTTCTTCTCTTTTGGAGGCTTACTATTATAAAAACCTCTGAACAGGCTTAAGAAACACTGTATTGCCTGTATTTAAAATACTCTGTCTGCATCATTAAGAAATCTGAAGCCTGCCATGGTTTCACCCATCTTCCTAAGGGAAACTCATAGAACATAACTAGATGTAAGAAAGTGCCTCTGTACTTTGATGTCCAGCATATGTAGACAGAATTTCACAAAGAAAGATGCTGGATCTCTCCTGACCTCCAGGCTGTGTTTTTACCAGCTTTTTTTGCACGCCCGCTTGCCTGTGAGTTGTGAGTCATTGGTGACTTCTGCAGGTGCAAAACCATAGCACAAGGCAGGCATCCCTGATATATCTGAGCGTGCAGTAGACAGCAATTTGCATGAGCTCCTAGGCTCACACAGCAGGTCTGTCTGCTGGCATGTGTGTCTATCAGTGTTTTCTAGCATACCATTTTAATTTGCATTCTGTCTTAAAAGAGCAACTGCTCCCAGATGAATGGGAAGCTGCCACTGGGGAGTGAGAAGGGTTACCGACCATTAGGGACTGGTCCGGTCCCTCTCCTTGTCTGGGACCTATTAGCACATCTGTGGGGAAATAGCAGTTACATGTGAACCATTTTCTACATTCATCAAAGGGAAAACAAAGGATGATTCCATTAGAAATGCACCGTAACAGCCAAACGAGCAAAAGGAGCCAAAGTTCTGTCCTGCCCCTCTGTCCTTTTAACTCTGTCTTGCTCCATCTCAGACATCCAGCTTCCCATTACTTAAGTCTCTGAAAGCCTCTTCCTGCCTTTATTGTTTTGCCAGTTGCTGCCTTCAATTTACTGCACTGATAAGTACTTCCCAGGCTGTAAATGTGTGGTCAAGATATTTCTGAAGCCGACGCATGTTTTGATTGTAGTCGCAGGAGGAAAGGTCAGCAGCAAAACTGCTCGCTATGCAGGGAGGCCACTCCTCACACCCGGATAGGTATAGGCTGTGAAATTCATAGGGAGACACGTGTGGGATAACAGGGCTGAAGAGGAAAAAATAAACATGTACTTAACTTCTTCGCAAGGCGATACCCTTGCTTTTATTAGATGTAAAGTAACTGCAGTTGTTCTTCAGCTAGGGGAACGCAGGAAAAGAGAGTGAGAAATCAGATATGGTCATCGATGCTGGCAATGATAGCAGACAGGTAGGAGGTGTTGAAATCTCCCTTCACTGGTATCTGTGACTGCAGGTAATAATTTTATCTTCTCTTGATACAATGGAGCCACAGAGATGGAAGAGGGAATGTGCTTTAACATCTTGCTTTCTGGGCACTTAGCTATAACCTCTGCTGTTTGGGTGACCAGCACAAGCCTGTAGAGCTTGACACGCTTGAGAAGCTCCATTTGTGTCTGTAATTCCGGTGGCATCGTTATAATGTGTGGCGCAGATGTTTGCAATGCGGCTGTCTGCCAGCATGGGCCTAGAAAGTATTATGCCATGAGCAGTTAGTCTACGGGGGGAAATAACTGGAAATTACAGAATTATATGGAATGAAAAAGCTTCTTCCAAGGGAAAATCAATTTTGAAGCCATGGGTTTATCAGGCAAGAACTTTGATACAAAACTTACTGAATTTAAATACAAGTTAAAGGCTCTTATGGTTCCTCTTTGCCTGAAAACTGATTGAAACTGAAAGTAGGGTTGACTCTTAAAGCTGCGATGTCTTGGAAGATATAACAGCTTCCAGAAAGACAATACCCAGGCACTGTACTACTATAGAATAATTTTGGCTTAGTTAAAAATGAGAAAAAATAAGCTTTGTGGGGAAAAATGTATATCTCCAAGCTGAGCACGTCAGAAGGCCTAGGTAAGTAGGGCAGAGTATTTCTTAGCAATGTCATTAACAAATCAATGTGATTTTTCTAGCTTGGCTTTAAGAGAATATAGTTGGCAATGGTAAATAATAAAAATATTAAAATCTTTTGTAACAGATATATGATAATAAATATACCTGTCAGAACTGAAGGGTTGATTATTTCCCCGTACATGTTTTAATCTTGGGCTGGTCCAGACTCATTAAAGACATGTAACAGTGTAACCAGTCAAGAGTATATGCTGATAAGGTGGTTTTTTCCCCTGACTTGACCTATGTGACTAGGTTGACAAACCAGATTTATTCATGAAAGACTGTAAAGAGCTGTATGCAAGTTTGTGAGTAGTAAAGGTAATTGCCAAGAGTTTCACTGAAGGCTTACGGGCAGTAGTATAACTTGTAAGAGGTACTGACAGTGTATTGATTCAGTTCCTGAAAAAAGATTGAGAGTATGTGAATTCTTATTGCTGTTTGCTGTCCTCTCCTGATGGGTTTGACTTTGTTGTTGGAGATCTCTAACATGGCTGAAGGGCAAAGATTCTCAGAAGAGCTGCGTCTCCTGGTCATACACATTAATCAAACGTCTGATACCTGTGATTTTATTTTTACTTTACTGGAAATAGCAAAACAATTGTTGTGACAAATCTACTGAGAAGTGTGGCTGAAAGTTGTCCTCTTTTTGAAGACGAACTAAAGTCTTCCTTTAGCTCTTCCTTTGAACCTGATTCATTCTGGGCAATCGTACTACCTTGACCCATGGAAAGTGGAAGTAAGATGTCACCATCATTGTACATGGAATAATTCAAGGATGTATGTTCAGATTTTACTGAATTTACAGCTGGAGTTATGGGTAGAGAAACAAATGCCAACAGGGTAAATTGAGGAAACAAATACAGAAGTGGATGGGACAAAGCTGAAGCATAGTAGATAAGCAGTTATACAGAATGCTAGAATTGCAATTGAGAATGAAACGTTTGTTGTTTTTACAAATCCGGTTATCAAGGTTCCATTATTTTAGGGGGTTTATAAGTGAGGAAACCTGGGGTTTTTTCCATTGTTTCAGAAATCACCTTGGTTATATTATAGAAAGAGATAAGGATGCTAATCAAAATGCTGTCTAAGCAGCTCAAGCCTTAATCAAGTGACTTTCTGATTACTGAAAGTATTTGGTCATGTGACAGTCCATTAGCATTCCTCATTATTTCTGTAAGCTTCTCCTTTATGTTAGGTCAGGATGTATTGTACCCTATATGCTAATTTATGAACTTCTACAAGGCTCTGAACTATTAGTTTGGTAGTACATATGAGCGGATCCGTGTATTCATTTGGTTTCTTACCTATGGCCCTATTCATTTAACCTCTGTTCCTATAGAAGAGTAGACATCCAGGCCCCAAAATCATTTATAATATCCTTCTATGTTAATCGGGTGATCTGTGAGGACCTGAAAGTAAATATTTAGCCCCGGTGGATGCTTCTCTCTAAATTAAGCACAATGAAATACATTTTGACAATTTGTAACGTGCATAACTTTTGTGCTAAGGTGACAAATGCTCATCCCTTAGAAGCTATAATGGACGTAAATGGCAGCAGGGAGGCTGCAGGCATGGCCTCTGTGAGAGGAGGCCAGGAGCCCATCAGCCGAGTTGGTGAAAACATGTTTAAGAAAAGGCAGAAAATGCCAAGAGGGAGGGAACACAGGGAATAGAGAGGCAGAGGGAAAACAGAGGAAATAACAAAGTCAGAGGACTAGGAGGTGCTCTGTGGTGCAGCAAGTACTTCCCTGAGGGGACTGTGGCTCGTGGATAAGCCCATGCCAGAGCAGGTACCCCCCTGAAGGGACTGTGGCCCCCAGAGCACCCATGCTGGAGCACAGGACAAGAGTGAGAAGGAAGGAGCAGCAGAGAGCGTCTGCTGTGCACTGACCCTGACCTTCTGCACTGCTTGTTGCCTCACCAAAGGGACTGGAGCACTGAAAAGGGGGAAGGAGAGGTGTCTGGAGTGAAGCTTAGACTGGGAAAGGGGAGGAAAGGTATTTTAAAGTTTGTCTTCTTTGTCTCCCAATACCCAAATCAGTAATTAAATATTTATATTAATTGGCAATGAAATAAGTTAAATTCCCCAAGTTGAGTCTGCTTAGCCCATGACGGTAACTTATGAGTGACTTCCCCTTCTTTATTTTGATTCATGACTTTCCTTGCTCCTGTTCCTCCTATTTTGTCCCCCATTGCACTGTGAGGGGTGGGGAGCGAGCGAGTGGCTGCATGGGTGCTTGACTGCTAGCTGGGGCCAACCCACCACAGAGATTATACTGGTTTGGGGTAGGTGAATGAAATGGAGTGAAACTTTATCCCATGGAGTCTGTAGCGCTGTGGAGCCACTAACATCCCCTCTGCAGCATCTCTTGTTAATATGAGGTTTGACTTTAGCCACCCGTCAGCAGTATACACTTAGCCATCCCCCTGTCCTGTCCCCTTTGAGACAGACATCCCACTCTGTTTACTGTCTTTTGAAGTTCCCCTTTGATCCAGAAAAAGAGTGAATCAAAGTAATAGGGTGCAGACAGTTACTGTGGTTTATCGCTAACTACTGTCTGAAGGGGTGTAGCAAAGGTGAATGAGTACTGGTGAGTCACATCGGATGAGCCCAAGACTCTCGTATTTCATTTTCATTCCTCTCCTGCTCCCAGCAAGGCTTGTATCTTGTATTCATGGAGCAGTACCACAATCTCTCCCTTGTTCTGTGTCCCCGCTCCACATGACAAATGTCATCGGTAAGCCAGAAGTGCCATCCTGCAGCCAGCTGCATGTGATGGTTGAAGTCACAGACTGGGACAGCAGCAGTGGCATTAGGCTGCCTGACAGCCCTTTCCTGCCTAGCAGCTTCAGCACGTGTCAGTCGCTGGAGAAACTTGACCACGTATGTCACTTACCTGGAGTTTTCTAGAAAAGGACTCGTGTGTAATAAATCATAGAATCATAGAATTGTTTAGGTTGGAAAAGACCTTTAAGATCATCAAGTCCAACTGTTAACCCAACCCTGCCATCCCACCACTAAACCATGCCCCTAAGCACCTCGGCTACCGGTCTTTTAAATATGTCCAGGGATGAAATAAATAAATAAAATGGTACTGACCACCTACAAGAAATGTTTAACTGCTTGGAGGGGAAAAACTTCAGGAACCATGCGTTAGGCAACCTAGGACCTGTGTTGGCTTGAGCCCAAACAGATGTCTTGATTGCATACCTTGTAGGCAAAGGTGCAGCCATCATGTGTCCCAGCTGGGATTCTTATTATATTAATTACACTAATATGTATGGAGACTAATCACAAGAAAGGGCCTCACTGTGAGATCCTCCACCTCATCCACAGGGTAGCAGATGAACTCTGTCCTGAAGAGCTTGCCCTGGACATGAGCAGGACAGGATAAAGGAAAAGGCGTAGCAAGGGAGGTTACCCTTAAACCTTCTCATGAGACTCACGATTTCTTCTCGGCTTCTTTTTCTGCCCACTGCTACTGATCCAGTTTCCCTGTTCAGCTGCTCACATTTAGCAGGCTTTCTCCAGCAGCCAGGTGGAAGCCATTTAATGCAAGCATTCAGTAATATGTTGCGTAGGCTTGGAGGAGGGGGAGACGAGGGGAGGTCTGGCTTACTTAAACCCCCAGGAATGTCCTTATCTTGTAAAGAATATGAGTCTCCTGTGTGCAGGCCTTGCAAAGTTTATGGATACACTGAGACCCGTAGAGGTGCCTCTGTGTCAAAGTTGAACTCTTTGCATGTGGCTCTATTTATTGTCCCTAAGTAGAAGGAAAATAGCCCACTTTTAATTAACAAGGAAAATGCTACATGCATATTTACTTTGGCTTGGCTAAAAAGCTGTTTAAATTTCATTTAGCTAAATAAATATTACACTGTATATCAAATTTAAGCCTATTTAAACCCAGCTTATTGGTTTGGCTTACACCTGTAACCAATATAACTTGCTTGAAATCCTTGTGAAAGTGCCCACACAAGGATTTGTACTGGCTTGACATTTTAATATTAGTTAAACTGCCATAACTTGTAGGTGTGGACCTCCCCTTAGTAGCCTCCAGCAGTAAAACTGATGTCTTTTTGTTTTACTAATGACGGTAGCCAACATTTAAAACTTGACTGCATGCTGCCCACTCTATTCACACCGTTTGGTGCTTTTGCATAAGACCACAAGTTTGCTGGCAGGGTATCCTGTTTCTTTTAAAAGCTAATATATTACACCTGACCACATCTGTCTCAAGAGCTCACAGCCTACACACTTGTTTTAAATACATCTATCAAGACAGTCAGCCACAGTGCCATCTCAAGACTTCCAAAATGTTGAACACAAAGTGCAATTACACTGCACAGGAGTGCTAAGGAAAGCCATCTGCTCAAGGTAATTGTGTGCATGTGGCATTTGGGGTGACGGCAAGACTTGGAAGGGACTCTGTGTTTTCTAATTCAGTCCACGAACTTCTAACCTCTGGGCACATCACTGCAGATGTTTCTGCTTTCCCCCTAAGTAGGAAGTGTACATCCCATAATGGTAATTTTTCATGAAATAAAGCATGACATGCCTGATACCATGACTTGGTTCATAAGAATATTATTGTTGTATCTATTACCTAAATGATGGGGATCATTTAGACAAAGCTGAAGGCTTTGAGGGAGTGCTAAAGTCTATATTGATTTTATTCCTACTGCTGTAGCCTTCACCCTTCCCTGACTATCACCCTGAAATCCCTTCCCAACATGTGGCGAGTTACCAGCAAGACTTTCAATGGAGTCTGTCATTTCAAGTGGCCTGATTAAGAAATGAGAATGGGTAGCTGCAGAGGATTGTGTGCCTCCTGTGTCCTTAATAACCTCTGTTAACCACAGTAAACCCAACAGGATTTATAATTCCATTATAAGGCAAAAATTTATATTTTTAGTTTCATTATAGTATACAGTCATTCACTAACTGCTTGATCTCATTGAGTGGGCTCTGTTTTTCTTATCCAGCTTTCCTGAATCATCCCAAAACAGCTAAATGGCAATGAGATGTTTAAGAGTTACATTGGGAAGCACCTAGGGGCAGAGATTCTCTAGGTTATCTTTATTTGGAAGTCCAACTGCAGATCTTGCAATCAGTTTTTTAATACTAAGCACTTATTTTAAAAGTTTTTAATTCTTTATGTGTAGAAAAGCTCTGCTATGATTTCATTTTCTTTTTTCTTTTTGTGCTTCTCTTGCATTGAACCATTGACTATCAGAATATAATTTATTTAATTGATGTAGATTAAATTTATAGTTGTATTTTACTTACCCATCTCTAGAGGTGGTGGTGTGGTTGGATACCATCATGGCATGATAGAGACGAGAGGTTTATTATTATTCTAGCAGGACAGCAGTGCTCAATCACACAAATAATGATGTAATGCTTGTGGTGCTTGGAGTCTGCAGTCAAGAGATGTGATATCAGGTTTTGGCTCAGCTGTGCATATGGGGTTTAGCCCCAGTCAAGCCAGTTCTTCCTCTAGTGGAAATGTTTTATTCTTCTTTTAGAAGCGTTATGAGAATGAAGCCCTTTAGTGGTCAGATAGGCTCTTTGGGGGGATGGTAGTGTAATATCAGGATCTAGGTATCTACTGGTTAAGTAGTTGTCATATAATTAAAAAAAAAAAAATTCCTGTGATTTTACACAGAGAATTACTTGTTAATTACTATATGGCTGTCTTTATATTGTTGCCAACAGAAGACAGAGATTATATTCTCCTATGTATTATGGAGGGTGGTAATATTAACAAAACCGAAAAGCCAGCAATTTTCACGGGATAGACTGAAGAAGCAAAAGCTTTTCTCAGTTCTATTTTTTTAAGAGATGACTAAAAAATATTTTGAAATAGCCAATGTAAAATTTATTTTAGTTTTCTCCTCTTGAAAAAAAAAACCTAAGTCAGATGAAACTGGAAGAGCTAGATAGCTGCCTCTGTGAAAAATCAAGCCACTAATTTCAGCACTTAGAGAAGGATTTTGGGGTGGTCAGAAAGGACAAACATGCCCAAAGTGGGATTCTAGCGAAGGTTAGGTGCCAAAGTGCAAAGGTGTGATCTTGAAAAACACTATTCAGCTGCTGGCTAACTCTCAAAGCAAGTAAACTAAACAATGCTCTACTTACTTGTTGTTTTTTTTACACTTTAAATTCATAAACAGTCTTGGGAAGAAAAACTGAACCTAGGGTCACCCTGGGCCTGACCAGGAGGTTAGAGAGCCACGTACCTCCCTGTATTCTCTCTCTGGTCCACTTCAGACAACTTTGGGTTTTGCATGATGGCACAGCTCTAGCAAGAGGGGTTGAGGCTGCCCAGCCTGGCCTCAGAGCTAACTGTTAGGATGCCTTCTGCTACAATGCCAAGCCAAGGACCGCTGCGTCCCCACCTTCCCCTTTTTCTTAGGTGAGTGCTCTGGCTGCTTACTGTTGCGTGAAAGGAGTAGTTTTCCCCTGATGCGTTGCAAATAGGAGCTCTGTGTGATTCCTGGAAAAACAGATGTGGGTTCCATCAAGAGGATGTTCTGTACCACCAAGGGGAAAGTGCTTTCTTCTGGCTAGGAGGAAGGCACTGGCAGGGCAGGACTGAGTGCTTGCACCTCTCTGCTCATGTTTTGTGTTGGCTGACACGGGCTGCGTGTGTGCACCGACTTGTAGAAACTCCCTGCTCAGTGAGCTGTGCTTATTTCATGCAGGGTCCTTCTCTCAGCCTCAGGGAAAACCGCCTTGTGTCTAAATCCTTTGTTGGATTGTATGAGAAATAATCTGGCTATAGACACCTATTTAAAACTAATAGTATCTTTGGCTGAATGGTATATTTTGAAGGTCTTCCAAGCAAAACACCGCTGCATGCTTAGAACAGCCTGAGCCCTGCAGGACTCTGAAGCTGGGTCTATAGAGAATTATCCAGTGTGGGACACTTTTCCAGTGCTGGGATGCAATATGCTGTGCTGCTGGAGGGTTCCTGACCGGTTAGTGGTCTCCTAAGTAGGTCTGAGGTGCAGGTAGGAGTTAGCATAAGCCAGCCATGGGCAGTTTAAAACACCAGCTCTGTTTGGGAAGTTGAGAGGCTTCACTGGCGTAGATACGGGCCGACCTCTGCTAGTTGGCCTCAGCACCTGGGAGCCAGTCTGCACACAGTTCAGTAGTGCATACCTAGCCTGAATGAGCAGCATTTTCTCCTCTTTCTGGGAAGTAGGAGTTATGTCAGGATACAATGACCCTGCCTTTTGCTGAGGAAGGAGCACGCCTGCCCGTGCCATGGCTGTGAGCTGGCTGAGGTGGCACCAGCAGAGCCGGCAAAGCTGTCACTGCCTGGTGTCCCCCGGGTGGCTGGACCACAGTGATGTCTGCAGGGCTGCAAGCTCTCAGAGACCTAGCTCAGAGCCCTCTGGGCTCATTGTAACAGTGGCATTGGGGGGGGGGGGGGGTGTCAAGGGGGGTTAGTAAAAAGAGAGAAGGGTGCCATTCCTACCAGGACTGAATTTGCAGTATGAGGTCTATGATGGTTGGTTTGAAAGACTTGGTATTTGTGGGTGAATTAAAGCAGGTATGTAGTTCATCAGTGCTTTGCATGACCAACATTAAAAAGTTATGTTACATGCAACAACTTCTGAAAAGAAATTTCCCAGATTCCTGCGTTGTCTCACTTCAAGGACTGTTTTAGCTCTACTCTTGGCTTTTTTTTCCTAGAAAAGTTGCTGGATGTGCTTTGTTATTGTCTGTCACATTTCAAACACTTGTTATGGTCCAGCAGGAGTGGGGCTTAGTCACAGATAAACAATAAAATACTGTTTTTTTCCTCTTCTTTAAATATAACCTGTAAAACTATTTCTGAAAACTTGTAACAGAGTATTTTGTGCATCTTTCAGGTAAATGGGTATCTGATAATTAAATGCATAGTAGATGTATGGTACAATTTAGAAGTTTCTCTATGTGTTCAGCTTTGTGTGAGCGTTCAGCTGCCGTGGGAAGATTTATTTTAAAGAACTGTAGGGACTGATCTTAAGGTTCTTTGAAAAATCGCCTCCTAATTTAATGTTTGCTATGAACTTCATTAAACACTTTATGCGGTCTGTGCCAATTAAGACCATTAGCATTACAGTGAACCGGTAACCCTAGGAAAAGAAATGGTTATGCTTAAAAACATAAAAGCATCATTATTAACAAAAAGTGACTTATCAAGTGTAAATAAAATGACCAGAACAAAATGTGCGTCATTGTACATGCATGCCCTCATTTACCATCTGGTTTCTGTTTTATGACCCTTGCTATGGATTTATTTTGTGCTAGTGGACAAACAATTGGACAACACTTAAAAACACAAGCTGGAATGTAGGGA
>NW_009259313.1:474116-485467 GCF_000687185.1 Egretta garzetta | reverse complement strand
CAGCAGTCTTTCACGTGCTCTGTGTCGTGTGGGGAAAAAATAGTGTATAGAAAAGATGAGCTGAACTGTAAACATTGAATCCCCATAAGTCTTCCATATAGTCAGTCATATAATTAATGATCTCCTTCACTTTTTTCAGATTTTCCTTGAGGTCCAGCTAAGAATGCAACCAACAATAAAGTGAAAAAGCTGTGCAGCTGAAGAAGCGTCCTTCTACTTGGTGAAAATGTCTCTTATTTTTTGACAACGATTAAAGGACAATGGGGTCAAACACACTTGGGAAGGCTGCAACATTAGATGAGCTTTTGAACGCTTGTATTGAAATGTTTGGTATGCTTTTTCAATATTTTACTTTGCTTTTCCTGAAATTCATCTTATAAGATAACCCCTGCTGTTCTCTGATTTTGCCAGTCTTTCTCTTGGCAAACAATATTTCTGTTCTGTAAAATTCTCTGTGTTTCATTTTGGCCCAGAATCACATAGGCCAGAATTTTAATCACATGCACACTGTATTAAATTTTCTTAATACAGATAATGCACAATGGTGGGTCTAGTGGTTTTTAAAATGCTGGCCTTCACAAAGAGAAGTGTTTAGTTGAATTATTCAAGGAGTTATTTCTGGCATTGATCATTGTCTTGAGTAGTTACACAGCTGCATTTCTGACCAGACTTTTTTTTGAAAGGTTTTCCAAATCATCACATAATAATTGGCAAGAATATGACTTAAGGCTCATGTAATCTTTTTACTCTTACTGGAATGTGATGTACCAGGATTGAGGGAAAGAAGCGATGAAATAGCTCTTAATCTATAACACTATGTCATGGCATATGTCACATTGCAGTCAGATGAGTTCATGGATGGACTTAAATGCTTTGAAATGGGGCCTTAATTCACAAAGCTACATTTAGATTCTCTTGAAATTCAGGACAGCTTTTGACTGGTATTGATTTTTTTTTCCCCTTGTGGAGAGAAAAAAGTATCTAAAGATGAGCAAAATGAAATAATTAAGGGGCAGATCTTGCTACTGAGTATAGTGCATCTCCATATATCTATGTTGGTAGACCACTATCAAACCTGTTGTTCTAAATACCTAATGAGAGGTAGCAGAGCCCATATACTTGCTGTCTGCTGGAAATCATGCCTCTCCTCCTTGTACACACTCTCTTGGCAAGTGTAGTCCATGTGTGGTTCCCATTTCATACATGCATATCAACTACTGTCTTTTAAAAGAGTGATGGGCAGAAAATAATCTAAGATTGCAAATGTTGAGGAACACTGGTGGTCAGCCAGCATGCTAGGGAATAGCTCTTTCTGTAGTTTCAGTGGCTATGTTGCAAAGACACAAGGACCTGCACAGCAGCTGCAGAAGGGACCCTGGGCATGGATGTGAGGTGTTGCGCTGAAATTTAATTCCTTGAAGCAGATCCCTTTTTTAACAATGCAATTGTGAGCATAAAGCTATAAAGCTGCAGTAAAAGCAATATTGTAAGTGGTTGCACATAAATCATCTTCCTGCCCTTTTGGTGGACTAGTTTGGGATTTGTTCTTTGGGTTACTGGCAGCCTCTTTGTATAACATTTAGCATAGTGCTGTCCATATCCTGTTATTCTAGCTACAGCCTGTTATCTACACCGATTATTTTTTTACCTACCACTACAATCTAGCAGTAGTTATTGCTAAAAGAGCATTTGTGTTCTTTGGTTTTGTTTCCTCCCTATTTGGTAGATAATGACCCAACATTTCCACTTTTAATCCTTTCTCTCTGACTCCACTTGAAGAATAAAAGCTTCTCTCTGTTCATGAATAAATGTGGTTAACTCACTTCTTTCTCTTTTGCAGATGACAAAGGAAATCGGTGCTCCAGCCATTTGCCAAGAACCTTTCTTTTAATGCACCGGTGGTACCTGCCTTCCACGGAGCTGGCTGGCAAGCTTCTGTCCACATATCCTTTCAGGAAGACTTGCAAATTGACATTACAACACCAAAAGCAGATTGCTTCTGTGACTGCGTGTAAAAACGTGTCAATTAATTAGTGACAAACAAGCTTTCGGGGTGAGATTTTTTCAGCCTAAAAGGTGTAAGTTTGTGAGCTTCTTTCTGCTATTGGTTGTGGACTTTTTCCATATGTGCAATTTTGCTGAGGCATACTTTGAATTAACTTTGGGTAAGTGCTAGTATCTTGCCAAGATAACTGTTCAAATGTGTAATGGCCAGCTGGCCTTTGTCTAGTATGAATTTTCAGTGGTAACTAAGGACCTCCATGTCATTTGTACCTCTTAAAAACTTAATAATCAGAAGTATTACTGCATTTGGTTAACCAGAGCTTGCAAGAAACCGTTCAGCAAAATATTCAGAATAGTATAATAGGGGCATTTTTGCCGGGGCAAAAAATAAAGTGGCAGCCAGGGAAAAGGCTGTGTCCCCTAAGATGCTGTGAAAGTGAATGAAATATCAGAGCATACTGGGGTTATCTCTAGAAGAAAAGTTTGATACTGTTTTTTATTCAGCTGGTCTAGTGTCCAAGTCTTCTGTGGATAAAAACAGCATTACTGAATCAAGGCGCACAAAGCTTTCTTTAACTAGTCTACGTATAGAGATGCCAATGGGGAGAACTGCAATGAATTCAGATTAAAAATCTGCTATTTCATGAGGTAAGCATGCTTCTGGTCCTCTAGCGTTCTGGCTTTATGCTTCTGTGAATACTGTCAGTGTGATATCTTTTTGTAAAAACTGAAACTAAACCATGGAAACATAAAGCTTTTCCTTTTTTTTTTTTAACTTGATCTCCATTCCATGGCAAAGAGTGAATTTCTGTGCTTTGAAAACCATTGTTTACGTTGAGCCATCCAGCTTTTGAGACACTTTATTGACCTAAAAGGCTGATTGAAAACGTGCGCTATGATTTACCTGGTGCTTGAGTGTGACATCTCTTGGAGGGAGGTTAGTTCAGTGCCACACAGAGGAGAGACACATTTTGCTTCAAGATGTAATCTAGTGTGGTAGAGGAAGATTGGCTCTGGGCTGTCGGCTTCAGTTCACACAATCCCTACATTATTTATGACGACAGGAGTGTGTTAGTGATGCCAAAGCTATTACAGGTTGAGCATGTTCTGATCCTTGCACTGACTGTCTCTGACCTTGTTTTTATGGAAAAGCTTTCACATGTTAGGCTGTGCTTGTGTAGGAACATCCCTCTGTAAAACAGAAAGCATGAATTTTTAAGCTAACATGATATAACCTGCTTCCCTCAAACAAATGCTTTTTCTTAGTAGGGAAGTGATCGTGCCCCTGTACCCGGCACTGGTGAGGCCGCACCTCGAACACTGTGTTCAGTTTTGGGCCCCTCACTACAAGAAAGACATTGCGTTGCTGGAACATGTCCAGAGGAGAGCAACAAAGCTGGTGAGGGGTCTGGAGCACAAGGCTTACGAGGAGCGGCTGAGGGAACTGGGGGTGTTCAGCCTGGAGCAGAGGAGGCTGAGGGGAGACCTTATCACCCTCTACAACTGCCTGACAGGAGGCTGTAGCGAGGTGGGGGTCAGCCTCTTCTCCCTGGTAACGGGCAACAGGATGAGAGGAAAAGGTCTGAAGTTGCACCAGGGCAGGTTTAGGCTAGACATTACAAAGAATTTTTTCAGTGAAAGGGTTGTCAAGCATTGGAAGGGGCTGCCCAGGGAAGTGGTTGAGCCCCCATCCCTGGAGGTATTTAAAAGAAGGGTAGATGAGGTGCTTAGGGACATGGTTTAGTGGTGGGATGGCAGGGGTAGGTTAATGGTTGGACCTGATGATCTTAAAGGGATTTTCCAACCTAAACAATTCTATGATTCTATGATTCTTTTTTCCTCTGAACTGAGTTATATCACAATGAAGAAAGGGAGGGAGGTCTTGAAAGCAGGACTGATAAAGCCTTCTCCATGCCCCCTTAAATAGCAGAGGAGGCATCTCAATGACATGGTTATCGTGGTAGAACTGCCACTCAAATTCACATTTTCATTTTCATTGAAAAATCTTTTCTGAGCAGATAAAGTGTCTCAGTTAGACAGGGGATAAGTGCAAGTGTCATTTGAGTGTCCTGGCAGCATGAGTCGGGACCCATGTGTGTGCCTTTAGTGTGTGTCACCTGAAGCATCACTAGTTTCACATTTCCATAGAATGCTGCTGTCTTGTGCTGTGGTGAGTTAACCAAAGGAAATTGTACGATAAAGCAGCTTTTGCCACTTCAGTGTCACAGGTAATCACAGCAGCAACAAGTCGGGGTAGTCCACCCTCTCTGCCCAAAAGCCATTAGGTCTGAAATATTTGTAAGTGAGTCCTATTCAATAAAATGTAAGTATATATATGCAGCCACTGAATGCTATACATGAATCCCCTGGGCATCTCTGAACCACTGTCTATGGATTTCAGATACTGGATTTTGGAATTTCCTGCGGAGTTTAACTTGGATCTTGGGCTGATTCGTTTGACTGAAGAGTTTCGAGAAGTAGCCAGCCAGCTCGGTTATGAGGATCACATCCATCTCATTGATATCTCCAGCATGTAAGGATGTTATGAGCTTCAACATCTTTCTCTCTGTAACAGCAGAACTGTAGTTCTGTGCAAAATATAAAAAATACTAAGAGCCATGTTGATCTTGAGAGAGAAAAATAGCAGTTACAAAAAGATTATATTCTAAATTTGAAATTACTAACAATTTGAAATTCTAGTTGTAGTGTCACAATAAAGAGAAGATTCTTATCTGTATGTAAGTTTTGAATACAAATGGGAAAGAAATAATTTTCCTGCCAAGGCTAGTGCCAATTAAGTGATTAATATTACTTTTTTCCTGTAATTTTTCATACAGAATAACAAGCAATGCAGTGACTGGCATGTTGTGTAAATCTTGCATTTTCTCAGGGAAGCTTTTTTCTTCTCTCATCAGTAACCTGTTAATTTTTTGTAATGGCTTTCTGTGTACTTTTTTCTATGTTTTAACTGCATAATCTTTAGCATTTACATTTGTAGTTTTATTGCATCAAAACAATTACACTACTGTTTCCTTGACACACTGAAAGGAAAGTTACCTTTTAAACATCACCAGACAGGCTCTTATATCTCACCTGATATTGGATGTTTCCTTTTAAAATATGGCATATGCCTAGTGATTTTTCCTTATTTAAAAATGGCATAGTAACCTGGAAGGACAGCACTACTAATCCCAAGGAAAGCTGCAAGACTTCCTGCAAGAACAGTACCGGGGAAATCACAGGAATAGTGCCTCTCAAATCTTCATTTAAAAATATTGTTAGCAACCTCTTTCTGCTCTCTCAAGTGCTTTTACTGCATGGGGCAGTAATTATTCCATTGCTTGCAAGCAAATGATTTGCCTTTTTGTTCACCCACTTTTTACTGTTTCGTTAGCTGTTTGACTGACTGTTTCTGTTATGCCATTATTGTCTTACAGAGTAAAAATTAATCCTTGAGCTAGTCAAGTCTTTTTTTTGTTCTGTATCAGAATTTGGTATGACGTGTTCTTCTTGCATTTCCAAAGCTTTTTTTAATTATGACTTCCCTATATCATAGAAAAAAGTACGTTGCCCTTTTGTTCTGATAGAAACCTGCTATTATTTATCATTTGCAGTAGTGTCTGTGAAACTCTTATCTTCTGTTAAGCAGCCGAACGGCTCTTACTCTGAGTGTTTGTTATGTGCTGGATGTCACCGATCAGAAAGCTCATTGGTCTGTCTCTTGGTAATTTTATGCTATGTGTGCAAACTGTGGGCTACATTCACATATACCCAAACACAATTGAGAATTATATCTATTTTTCTGTTGCAGTCCTTCCTATGACTGGATGAGAAGAGTTACACAGAGGAAGAGGATTTCCAAGAAAGGAAAAGCCTGCCTGCTGTTTGACCATCTGGAGCCCATTGAGCTAGCTGAACATCTCACTTTTCTGGAGCATAAATCTTTTAGGAGAATTTCTGTAAGAAGCCTACAACTTTGTCACCCTTAAGCGTAGTAAATCTTTATAATCCTTCATATGTACATAGCCGTGGCTGCACCAGCACTGCCTCAGTCTTTTTCATGACTGATGCTTTTAGTGACAGAAGTTAATTTTGTGGAGAAATTCTGGGCAGAAATTACTGCTAAAAGATACTGCAGCCATGTGTTGCAGCAATTGATTAAACTAATATTGCTCAAAATCTTCAGGTTCTTTTTTTTTTTCCTCTGAGGAAAAGAGTTAATTACTTTTCGGGAAATATCAGAGTCTTTGCAATTAATAATTTTTGAACAGACTGAAATAAATATAGTCCTTCTGTAGTGTCTGTTCACTCCCAATTACTTCTTCAGAATCTGTCCTTTCATTTGCCAACCTAGTATTGGAAGATAATTCAGGTTGGAAGGGATCTCAGGAGGCCTCTAGGCCAACCCCCTTGCCCAAAGCAGGGTCAGCTCTGAGGTAGATCGTGTTCCTCAGGGACTTAGCCAGTTGGGTCTTGAAAATCTGCAAGAACAGAGACTGCCCAACTTCTCTTTCCTCCTTCTCCAATAATGGCACTGAGGAAAATGCAGATACAGTTGCTTCTTTTCACACAGAAGAGGCAAAACCAGATGAAAATTAAAGTAGAACTTAAAGCAAAACAAATGAGTAACCTAAATGCCAAAAGAAATGCTGATTTCTGCTGGCAAATATCCCTATGAAAAGGTCACATGATGCCACTGTATCTGGTGGCAAATGGAAGCAGTAAGTTTTCAAGATGACAAGTTCTCTTCAGTGAAAAAATGAGACTTTTTTTCAAGTGTTTAGGAGCACGAAAGAAATCAGACTCCAAAACTAAGAAAAATATATGAGGTTTTTGTTTGTTTCAAGAAAGGAAGGAAAAAGAGATCAATGAGGAGCTGAGACCAGTCTAAATAGAATCTCTTTTGATGTCATTTAATAACGTTCAAAGGTTTATTACTCTAGACTTTAAATTATGGGAAAACACCCTCCAGTGATCTGTGCAATGCTAACCTCAAAGAAGGAAGGAGGGACAAGGAAAAAGGCATGGATATCTAATTAGACTTAAGTTATATTTTAATTCCTTTGGAAATTCCAGAAAGAAAACTCAGACCTGCAATGAATTTTCTTTCTTCCTTGTTGTTCCTAATTTCTCTGTTAATTCTTCAGCTTGCATTTTGCTATCATCTCAGATGTTTCTCTGCAACCAATTAGAGTTAATTAATCTTGTACTGCTTGTTATCTCAAAGCTACATAATTGTAGAAGATGATTAGTCTGAATCCTGTCTTTGGTTTTACCTATTTAAAAAATATGAGGGAGAAGTGTTAACTATAATAGAAAACATTTTAAAGTATCTGAACACTGAAATACTGTTGATCTGCAGCTCTGAGACAAGCATCTACTGTGTAAGAGTAAGTGCCATCATATGGCCTTCTAGCAGGCAATTTTTGATCAGCTAAGACCAAAAAACCCGTATTATCTGTTATTGTAAACAGCTCCCTACACAAGCTGAAGTTATGTCATAAGCTTCTGAAAATCTGTCTTTAAGGGACAGCGGAGAAATAGTTTCCAACATTTAGGGAAATCTAATTCTTGGGAGCTGTATCTCACCCATGTCCATGAACACACAGGGACTGAACAATAACATCAACAGGAGCAAGGTTTATCAGAAGTAGCTCCTTGTGCGACAGAATTTGTTTGACATGGAAGGAAGAAAATGGGTGCATAGTTAGCTGCTTGGGGTGCAGTTCAAGCTCCTGCGAAGACAGAGCTCCTATTGACTTCAGCGGGGCCAAGATGTCCCTCTTTACATCAACAGTGGAGTTGGTTACGATACTGGAGTGGGATGAAAGCTCTTATTTATATGCTTCTTGCTTGTAGCACTAGATAATTCCTATAGAGTATCATGCCATGAGTATGTCAAGTAAAACTACACAGAATGGAATTTTGTAAGTGTTGAGTAAATGATGGGAAAGGTAATTCCATGGAAGTAGTACTCACACTCATCATGCAGGTTTCTCTATTACCTGACACACAAACACCAAAGTTTTATGTTGACATTTAAGTAAAAAAAACCAAAAAAAAAGAAAAACCAAACCAAACCACCGCCAACAAAAAACTTTTAAGAAAGAACTGATGTGCAGCAGGGTCTGCTGACCCTAAGTCTTGGTCACTTTCTAAACAAAAACAGCTTTAAAAATTAAAAATTATCAGATTTTTGATTTGGTTCTTAAGTTGTCCACCATTTTACTGAAAATGCCTTTCCTCTGTTAGTTCACAGACTACCGAAGCTATGTGATCCATGGCTGCTTGGAGGACAATCTTACTTTGGAGAGATCTATTGCTTTATTTAATGGTATCTCCAAATGGGTCCAGCTCATGGTTCTCAGCAAACCAACACCCCAGCAAAGGGCAGAAGTGATCACGAAGTTTATCAATGTTGCACAGGTAAGTCTTGCATACAAGTCTTTTTCTTCCAGTATAAAGCAAAAATGTAAATATAGATCACAATAAACAAATGAACTGGGTGATCTTTGAGCTGTTTCCTCAGTGAACAGCCTGCTCAACATCACTGCGGGTTATTTGTTCAGGTGTGGTATGTCTGCAGTTTTTAACGAGCAGACCTGACTATAAAATAATTTTCCTTTGTTGTATTGTGGTTGACAGCTATCACTATTGTGTGTTTCTTGTGGAGCTACGCTAATTAGAAAAAAGAAATGCTGAACCATTCTGTTACGTCCCCTGGTTTAGTGAGTTCTGCTTTAGCGGTGTGTGACACTGGATAGCTGCCATGTGTATTTCCTTGATTTTTAATTATGCACGATCAATCTCTCCTGCAGAAGCTCCTTCATCTCCAGAACTTCAACACACTGATGGCAGTTGTGGGAGGTCTAAGCCACAGCTCTATTTCTCGCCTGAAAGAAACTCATTCTCATCTGTCTTCAGAAGTCACAAAGGTATGGTGGACTCCAGAATACAGACATATTGAGCAGAACATCACCTCTCTGAGGTCTGATGGGTTCTGCAGTGCAAGTGTCTCACCAGCACAATAGTTGGATCACGGCAGGGCATCCTAAAAGGCACTTTGATTGCATTCCTCTCAGTGAAGAAGGATCAGTTCACAGAGATCCTCTGCTTGATTGCCTGTGCCAGAGAGGAATTAACACTGCCGACACCCTGACATGAGTTGTGCTCATTTAAAACAGATTAAGTAAATGCCATGAATGCTTTCACAGAGACTTGCTTCTCTGGCTATTTGCAGGACTGGAACGAAATGACAGAGCTGGTCTCTTCCAATGGAAACTACTGCAACTACCGCAAGGCTTTTGCTGACTGTGTTGGCTTCAAAATTCCTATTTTAGGAGTTCATTTGAAAGACTTGATTGCTGTTCATGTCATTTTTCCTGACTGGATAGATGAGAACAAAGTTAACATAGTGAAAATGCAGCAGCTTTCCATCACCTTGAGTGAACTGGTTTCCCTGCAAACTGCCTCTCATCATTTAGAGCCTAATATGGATTTAATTAACCTGCTAACCGTAAGTATTGGGCATGTTTCAATTCACTTCTATCATTCAGATGTTGAATGTCAGTAGGAATATTCATATCTATAGAAATAAGTGCACATTGTTATCCTAGTTTTGTAAAAGAAAAGGGAGAGCATAGAGAACAGAAGCAAGTTCATGTGAGGTATGAATAAAGTCAAAGCGAGTTTCGTTACTGTAGTAGGCCATGGCTGGAAGCAGCAACGGGATTGTTGTCAATTCATTATTTTAAGGATGACAGAAAGAAGGTCGTATTTGTGTTAGGAGAAGTAAAAACTAAATTCTGACTACTTAGAATTGAGGCTTATGTCTCCTGCACAAAGATCAGGTGATGTGTTGACATGGACACACAAGTGAAATTCCAACTTGGGCATCACTCTGTTCTCACTCCCGTGTGCTTTGTGTAGTTCCTATCCAGCAAAAAAATGCTCTCGAATGGTGTTAAATAGCCCCTGCAACCCCTACTTTTTTTTCCCTCTCCATCCCCTTGGCACTGGCTACATTTGGGGAAACTTGCACACACATGTTCCAGATAAGGATTTGAATGTCCCGTTTCAAACCAAAGGAAAGTGAGATTTCAAAAAGACTGAATAAAACAATTTTTTTTAAAAAAAGCTGCTACCGACAATGCTAAGAGGAATTAATTTTCAGTCCCCTTTTTGATGTGTAGACAATGAATGTAGTTTTAATAAATACTACACTTTATTTCAAAACATACTGAAGTGTGGAGCCAGAACCATCAGGCTAAATCCTGTTTCTGTTGAAATGTAGTCATTTTATCACTGGTCTCAACAGCTGCAGTGTTTGACCCAACACCAGTTTGTTCAGGTCCTGGACAAAACCCAGTATCTTGGAATTAAAGATAGAACCTGGGAAACTTGAAAAAAAAGGCATGTTGTTTGTTATAAACCACTTGACGTTGCAAGCAAATAGAAGTCACCTACTCACCTGAGAGTAGTCTGAAACGTGTCATGGTAGGTAAAGGACTATCTTAATATGTAATCATTTTATGCTGTTTCTGTTCTTGTTATTTAACTTTGTCTTTCAGATCTCTTATCTGGACTGAAAGATAATATCTTTGCTCTCCTTAACTCAATAGAATTCTTTTAAAAATAAACTTAGACCTAAACAAGGTCTGTGTGTAAGTAGGACGAATTTGACAATTTTTCCAGTGTTCATTTTGTTGGATAGCATGAACTTCTCAAGACCGTATTTTTCTCCAAATTTCTTTTTTCTGTTTTAGACAACAGGAAAAAAATCTAGATCAAAAACCAGGGAGAGAATTTTACTATCTCTGAATAGCTGTGTCTAGAACAGGCAATGTTGCAGTGTTGTCCCTCGCTCCTTGGGGAGGTGGGAACAAAATTCCAGTTTTTCCTCAGTCAGGTCACAGATTTGAGGTGACTCTCATTACCTAGCTCATTCTAGGTAACTGCCTTACCTGGAGGGCTGTTGGGCAGGAGCCTTGGATTTTTTCCTTTCATGCTTTACTTTAAAATGCTTAAAAACGTGCATATCTAGAAAGTAAGCAGAAGTTGTAGTTTGTGATGAATTTATGCTGGGACTGATCAGGTACAGAGCTTTATGCTACAGAAGCTGACAAATATGAGCCTGAGCTTGAAGCTACCAAGACGGCATGGATCTACCCGTGACTTCATTGTAATGAGGAATGGGAATGGTTTGAGGCAATAGGAAAACTTCTCCTGTTGCACCTTATATAGAACAATCTGGGAACAAGCCCTAGTCCTGATTAGTGGGACAGGGAAGAGAAGGGAACATGTGTTGCCCGCTGCAACACCCCTTAGATTAAAATATTGGACTATAA
>NW_009259313.1:451891-474093 GCF_000687185.1 Egretta garzetta | reverse complement strand
TTCCTTCTCTGTTCATTTTTGAAAGTTCACAGTTTCTTAAAAGCTTGGCTGTGAGTAGGGAGAAGTGGAACCTCAGCCTTTAGGGAACTGAGCAATAAGAAACAGAGTCCAAAAGGGCAGAAATTAGACAACGTGAAGTGAGAGATGGAAGCTGAACTGCTGCTGACATTTTCATTAGCTGCTCTTCTCTCTTTTGGGTGACAGCCTACTTTCCAAAAGGAGCAGAAAGGTTCAGATTTTTCTAACACCTTGCAGGTTCCTATCCATCATTGTCTTCTATCCATCTTGATTTTACACAGTGTATCTGGTTTTCCTGTTTTAAAAAAAATAATTGTCCTTGGTTTGGTTTTTTTTTCAGCAAAATAATAGGGATTTTATTTATATTTTAATACTTAATTTAGTATATTTCATTTACCAGGAGAAGTAATTGAGTACGTGATGGGTACTTTTTCACTTACAATGCTCTGATGTACTAGTTCCTAACAGAACTCTCTTGACTTTGGTTACAGCTGAGCCAAACTGATGGTAAATAAATGAAGTTGCATGCTGCAATGTTGATTCCAGACCTGATCATGGGTCAAAATGAACTTGTGCTGCTTTTTACCTGTTAGCATGATTCCATGGTGGTAGCTTTTAGTAAAGATGGAGACAGCCATGGGTATCCTAGGGAGATAGCTGTAGGTATCCTAAAACCTTTCCAGGGTAATTCTGCCTTCGTAGTAGTCACTGGAAGTGTAGTTGTGGGTCAAGTACATTTGATAGTGTGGGAGTTTTGATTTAAGATGATGACTCCTGGAAAGGAAAAAAACCCCCAAATTTCTACAAAAAGTTCCTGGATCAGAATTTTTGTATATATCATAATTTCAATATTCTCATTTTTCTTCCAGTATGTAGGTTTTGTCCTCATCTGTACATACAAATACAATACTTTTATTTACAGTGGTCGCTTAAACAGTAATAATGAACTTATATAGTAGATGAAATGTTTCTGTCAATTTTTTTTAATAAGAAAGTTTTAAATCATAGGTTGAGGTCAGAGAAAGAGGAGAAGAAAACCTAGAATTGCAGCCCAAAGCTGACAAGAACTGCCCACTAAAAATAGTTGACCTTGCTATGTGCAAATGGTCTTTTAGCAGATTTAGCCTCCCTTGCTGCCAAAGTCATCCTCAGTTTTCAGAACCCGAAGGAAAAACTATTCTATTTATTGCTAGGTCTTCCATTTCTAAAGTAAACTGTAAACATTTTTTCTCATCTTTATCTTACTTAGAGAAACTCCCTTTCAAAACTAGTAAATGTGTATAAATGTGTAGAGTGCTTTTCATTTGCGTGTGAATCGGCTGACCCAACTATTTTTCTGTTCTGCTGTTTTCCCATTAAGCCACTTCTATCCAGGGAAAGCTTTTAGTAGGTGTTTTGTCCTGATAAGCAATGTGTAAATCCCTTGCCTGGCCTCCATCCCTTGCAGTGTTGCCTTTTACACCACGCTTGGCAAGTGCTAACAGCCTGGCCTGTGCTTGCTTGACAAGTAAATCACTGGGTGCTGGTTTGCTAGTCCAACAACTTGCACAAAAAGATCAAATGGGTATTTCATGGGCACGCGGGAGTTTGCCCTGGTTTTTCTTTTCCTTGGTGGTGGAGCCCTATCCACTCTGGGGGAGCTGATACCTTTCAAGTGGAAATGGTGATGTTTGGGGAGACCGTGTTAAGAGCTATGAAGAGCTTGGCTTAAAAGCTGGGGCAAGGGCTTGGTAGTAAACTTCAGGCCACCTGGTCAAGGGTCTTATGGGCATTCTTCAGCTGATACTGTGCGTAGAGCCCAAAAGGGTGAATGGGGAACAAGAGGTCTCTTTGGCTGCAGTGGTAGCTGCTGGATGATCAGCATTTTGGAAAGCTGGCCTCTCTCTTGCCTTAAATGTCTGCACACAAACTTAGAAGTCTGCTTCCCTTTCCCTCATCTTCTTGTCAGCATAAAAAATCAGCTTCTATCTCACAGAATTTTCTCTTTGAACAAGTAGCTGAAAGAAGCCAATATTTTGCATGGAATTTAACATGCCACAGATAAGGCACAGGTTTGCTCTGTGGAGGGCAGTGAGACAAATGCCAGGTTCACCTGCACAGGAGACTGCAAAAGCTGAGAGGGAGCTCTAGTGATGCAAGTCCTCCCTTGTCATCTGTAGATGAGTCCGAGTTATACGGGCAAGAGAAGTAAAGGTGTCACCACTCAAGCTGCTGGTGAACCAGGGTGTGTTACGCCAAGATGGACTCACACAGTGCATGCTTTCTCTTAGCCCTCATGGTTCTTCCTCCTCTCCTGCCTTATCAGCCGCACTCGCTCCATCTCCACTGACTCTGTACGCGGTTCTGTACCGGTCCCTGGCATCCGAAATGTGTTGCTAAGAAGTAGAAGTTGTAAAAGAGGACCTAAGCACAAGCTTGGGTGTGCACCAGGGGAATAATAGCTGTAATGACACTCTCATCCTTAGAAAACTTACATTTGGTAAGGATGCTTAAGGCATTTCTTTACCTGCTGTGCAGTATGTCCACATTGGTTTTATTTCACAATGTGAATAGAAGCCTGTGGGTAAATGCTTCATCACTTTCTGTGGGTTGGAAGTGGATCTCAGCCTCTCAACTCAACTACAGTGTATCTACACTAACTGTGTCAGAACTTAATTGGTGCCACAATTTTTCCCCCACTATTTTTAGGTCTCAACAGCTATTTATCTAACCTGTTCTGAGACTATATGCAAATGACTGGAAAGTCCCAGTCATTTGTACAGTCTAGTGAAGAGAATGAGAAATATCTAAACAATCAAACTGAAAGTCACCCTCCCTAATTTGTGTTCAGTAAGTTCCACTTACAAAAAAAAAAGTCATGCCTTTCTGATCACTCACTCACCCTCCTCAATCCCCCTCAGATTGCTTGGAAAAATAGGACAGCGATGAAAGTCAAATTAGAATGGAAACTGCCACCTGCTGTAAAAGTTGTCTTAGGAAAACTCTTATTACACTTTATCTGTCAGAGCAAAACTGTAAATAAAATATAAAGTGACAGCTTATACACCTGCATAGTCATCATGCTTGTAATTTTTTCGCTAGTATTTGAAACTTCTGTACGAGACAATACCTTGTCCACCGTCTGCTTACACATTGTGCCTAACGAGGCCGTAACTGCTGCTTTTGAGAAGGTCGGATAACTCAGGGAGGAGGAGGTACAAACTTGCTCAGTAAATACTAATGCATTTCCATCCCCAAATCCACACCCTGCTCATCTGGCCTGCTGAGAAAACTGCTCTTTAGTAGGAACAGGGCAAGGCCTTTTGAACTAGCAATTCTGCTGTCAGTCCCAGCCTGACCTGATAATACCATGTGCTCCAGCTGAGTTCTGCTTATTTTATATCACCAAGGATATCACCTAAGAATACAGGCACTGAATAACTAAATACATGAACGGTACTTGTTACAGCAGTTACCGGAGCTCCATTATCTTTAATCCAGGTCCTTACATTCACCTGTGACAGCAGCGTGCCAGCTGGGTGAAGGAACCTGCAGGATGCTCAGGCTTTCACTGGTGCCCATAATAAAATTACGAAGCGCAAAAATCAGCCTAGTGTTACAGCTAGACAAAATGAATAGTGCAACATCCAGACATCTCTAAAGCCACGTGTTCCCTCTTGGACGTGTACTTGTCTTGGGAAAGGGCAAAACTCCTGTCTTACTGCACAAAATTCTGCCTAAAAGAAGGGGGTTCCTAGAAATGGTTCTGCAGCTCTGTGACAAGCTGCTTTCCCAGCAGCTGCCCGCAGGTTTGGTGCGTGTCCTGAGCTCTGAGTAGCAAAACTTTTTGTTTAGCTTCAGTGGGAGGTATATCTCTGCTTACAAGCCTGTCATACGCAACCCAGTCTAATAAATATTCCTGGTTTTCCCCTTTCTTACACATAGCTGTCCCTGGACCTCTACCACACGGAGGATGATATCTACAAGCTCTCACTGGTGCTGGAACCAAGGAACTCCAAATCTGTAGGTCTTCTTTTACTGCATTTTGACATATTGCTTATTTTCCCTGCATGCAGTTGATTACGTTTTTAAATGACAGTTGATGTGTTTCCTTATGTGTATTCACATAAAACTTTTTAGTGTGCATGCTTGTATAGTAAACACAGTCACTCTTTATAGGGTTTAGTGCATATTGGGAGAAGTAAAGAGTAAAACATGCCAGGCTTCAATTTTAATTATTTTTCATCAAAACCTCCGCAAGTCCTGGAAAACATAGTTCTGCTTTATGTGAAGATATCCTTTGTAAGTTTACATCAATTATTTATTGCATGACCATACTTCATTTTCTGGATGCTGGTGCAGTACTATAAAACAACACTGAGCCCAAAGATTGGTTTTAGGTAAGGCACAGCATTAGCTGTAGTGTTTTAAAAACTGTCTGCTTATGTAGAATTGGCTGTAGCTTCAGCTCTCAAGCAATGTGTAAACACCTGAGAATAAATACTAATTTTCTGTTAGTATGTGCAACTTGAGGTAATGCTGCATTGATGCATTTTTCATTATGCTTTGCAAGTCTGAGGATACAGATAAATCTCCTAATTAATAGTTGAATTTCATTTAAAGTATTACTCTCTCTTCTGTTGCCAAGGTTTGGGAACTCCTCTTCCCTCTGAGCATTTAATCAGTGCATTAACATCCTTATTACCTATCCTGTACAGCATGTGATGCTCTCAGGCTGAGCCCTCTCAAGCCTGACACCAGCAGAAACCAAGGGTGGTTGGAAGTGCTTAGCAGGGTGTGAGACCATGGTCCGGTGGTCTGAGGTGATTCATTGCAGTGCTTTTTACATTTCTGAAGTATTCTTAAAAGCAAGAAAGGAAGCAGAACCCCTTAATTTCCAAGTATAGGGCTTCTCTGGATTTTAAGATAGTTCATCACTCTTGGAGACTGGTTTGAGGACTCTGTGTGTGTGCTTTCAACGGTGGATGATGAGCAATAGTAAGGAAGCTGCTGAATATTTCCGCATTAGTTAATCAACACTAACTCAGTTTGAATACCTGGAATTTCATTGCTGAGTCTCCAGGCCTTGTTGGATATGATTTGGCTGCAACAGTTCCCATTTATTGCAGTCATTCTGGCTCCCTCACGCTCCCATTACTGCCAGCAAAGCTGTCGAAGGACTAATGGGCCACAACTATAAATGAAGAAAATAATCACATTGCCAGCCTGAGCTTTAAGAAGGACAAAAGCAATATAAACAGTGCTGTGAACTTTAACAGTACCCAGCAATTGTGGGAGACTTCTGCATAAGGATCAATGAATAACCAGTGACATTGAGCTGTTGCAGCACCCTGATGGGTAAAAAGCTACAGCTGAATCGACAGAAGCCAGACTATTTGAAGCATACTTCTCTTTGATGGAGTGCCAAAGCACACAAACTCTATTAGAGGGGAAAGAATCTGTAGAGCTTTTGCATGTGGAAAAATCTGTCAAAGGCAATGCGACAGCGTAGTTATATCATTCCAACTGTTCCTTGATTTATTGTTGTATGGGTACAACTCCCATGCAGGTGCACTGCAGAGGAAGGGCCCCATGCTGCTGCAGTCGTTTTTGAGGCAGACGTGGAGCTGAGCCATTAGCATACGAGCCCGCTGTCAACGGGGCCCTGAGCAAGACTTTCATGCTGCTAAAACTGGGAGGAGGCTCTTCAGTCAGTGTAGCAGCCTAAAAAAATACTGAAGACTGACCGCCAGTTGTATCATAGCATCTCCCTCTCACGCTGTCCTGCCTTCCCCTCGCATTAGTTATCTTCTTGTTGGGAGTTTTCACTAGTACAGCTGTTGGCTAAGGACCTCTCTGCCTGGTACTGTTATGCCCCTGAAGACACACCTACCTAGATTTTTTGCTTTTGAGTCGAATTTATTCCAATGCCAAAATACACAGATTGTTTGCATCCATCTGAAAATGCTTTTTCAGTCGATGATAGCGTTGTCCCTGTGCTGGTGAAACAGGCAGGAGGTACAGGCTGAATCACGAACCGCATGACCAGATACAGTATTTCTGAGTGTTCAATAAATTCAGCTAGGTAGTCCCTGGATGCTGGTTAGTACCTTTCCTCAGAGCATGCATTTCAGATAAATAAAATGATGGTTGTTCGTACAAGTCTATGAGTGAAACAGGAGGAACGGACATTTCCCTTTGGCTTGTGGGCAGTAACATGAAGCTTCACTGCAGCTTGTCCAAAAACATAAATATTGAATGAGGCCTCAAAGGAAATAGCCCAGAATAAAGAGGCATGCTCCAGTGGATTCAGTCTCTTTCTGCTATTTAGCACTCGGCCCAGCAGGAGGTAAAAGCTCTCTGTCAGGACTGGGTAGTCTAGCACCGCTCTGACACTTTGGTACTGGTTCTTTGAGTCTCTTTAGTCTAAGATTCGTTTAAGAGAAGACACATTTCACATTTCTTCTCTGACTGTAGCTGTAAGAATATCACAGTATTGGCATGTTGCATGTTATCATGTAACATGTCATCTCTAAAAGATTCCTGCATTTCTGCATATTTTTAGAGCAAAACCATTTGCCAGCATGTTGATCCATCATTGTATGGTGGCATTAATTTTAGGATTAAAACATTCTGTAAGCGCTTTTGGAATATAGAGCTGGATGTCCAGGTTCACTGTATTTCCTGTTGGAACTGAATTCTGTGGATATAAGGATTTTTTTTCTTCCTTAATCTTACCTGTGCAGATCTGTATGATGAGTCAAGAGCCATTGAGGAACTGATAAAAGCTGTTCTGACAATTGAATAAGGAAAAGCCAAATGTATAAAGCAACCCACTAACATATCCTTTTTTTTTTCCCTACCAAACATGGTAGAGTATGACCTTGTGACCGTTTTTCATCTCAATGTCAAGGTCTACAACACCTTTGTTATACACAGTAATACTGTAACATTTTTACATGGCTTAACGATCTCCCTCTCAACTCACACCAGTTCATAGGCAGACAGACGGGATCCAGATCTCTTGCTCATCAGCTTCTGATGCTGTGGGCCATCTCCCTTCAGATCCAAACCATGCTGAACTTTTTCTGCTTGACACTGCTTCACCTGCCGGCTGTCCAGTGGCAGATGCAGGAGAAGGCCAGTATGCCTCGCAGCATTTTTCATGCTGCCTGGTGGTTTTCGAAGCCTTACCTGAAACTGTGTTGGGGTTTGTCCTATATTTTCTACTTGAACAAGCCAAGCTGCGTGCCAGAGCTTCTCCCAAAGCACCGTAGTGGCGTGCAGGGAGTCAGCTTGCGTGCTCTGTTTATCAAGTGAGCTGTCAGCTACTGTTTCGTCAGGACCAAGCTGTTTCCAAGCTGCCTGGTTTTGCTTCTGAGTTCACCGGGCACTGCTGCTGCTGGTGTAGCTGCGAGGTGGCAGGGAGAGCCCAGCTGAAGCTGTTAGCAGAGGCAAGCAACCCTTTAAAACCTTGCCCAATGTTTTGCTAAGCACATTTTTACAGCACAGGGAGTCCAGCAGTTTGTGGTTGTAGCACTGACATACAGAGCTGCTTTTAGCAGGAAATTCAACTTCTTAATTCAGATTTTAAAATCTTCATGTTCTGATCCATCTCTCAGCAGCCTACCTCCCCGACGACCCCTAACAAGCCAGTAGTGCCACTGGAGTGGGCATCTGGAGTGGTACCAAAACCCGACTCTACCGTCATTAACAAGCACATACGAAAGCTGGTGGATGTAAGTATTTGGAAGAATATACTGGTCAAAGAGAATGATATCATTATAATCCATTTCAAGCTTTTCAAGAGATTGTTAGCATTGGGATGAATTTCAGACATCTGATAACAAATTTGAGCCTTTACTGCTACTTTCAGAAATACTTATTTTATTCCCGCAGTCAGTGATGGTGTTAGTAAGCAGGTTTCTCGATACGAAGGAGCAAACTTGCAGGAGCATCCAAAGCCTGACTGCTGTTCAATAGGTTTGATGAGCAAATATGAATTCAGAGGGCAAAGTTGAGTTTTTGCAGCTCTAGCCACCCAGCTTATGTCTGGTAACAGACAGCTGGAAACAAAAATGCTCAGAAACAAGGACTCACGCGTTACTAGGTCCAGAGAAGGTTTCTGGAAACACTATTTCTGGTTTTAAACTTGCTGTCATTTTAACTGTCCAGAGCACACTACTTATGGTAAAGAAAGCACTGTCTTGGTATCCTTTAAAAATCTGGGCATGCGGTCATGAAGAATTATAGCTGGGATCTTTCAGCTTCAGTTTGGAAGGTGACGTGTTAGGTAATGCGAACAAAACCAAACACTACCAGGTTCCTTTGGAGAGACTGAGCCCTGTTGTGTTGGTGTGTAAGGGACTTTTCGCTATGGGAGCAGCATGCAGAGGAACCAGGAATGTGTTGTAGATAATGAAGCAAGATTTCCTTCTGCTTTTCACAAATCAGTGACTAAGTCTGGGAGGAACTATTAAATTCTCACCTCTTCTGTGTTACAGGTCATTAATTGGGATAATGTTGTTACGATAACTTAAAGTCTTCAGTTCTCTCACTTAGACTTCAAATATATCTCATGGTTTACTTTTTGTACGTGTTCTTTCTTTACAAAAGATTCATTTTTCTCTTAATGTGGGATGCCAGAACTGCACATGCTGTTCCTGCATTGCTTTTGTCAGTGCCATATGTGTTGTTAAAAATCACTCCACATCCAAACCTCTCTTTGATAGCTTGTTTAAATAGGAGGTCTGTTGCAACTCCTTAATCTTTCCAGAATGTGCTGGGTGGGGGGGTTGTTCTTGTTCCCATGGGTGAGGGAGATGTGGTCCCCCATTCCACAGTTTTGGCCTGATTCAGGATGTATGATCTTGAGTTTGACAGGATTAAAACATGGTTTGGGGCTGTTATGGATACAGCTTACCAAGAGGGCACTTGTACAGCTGTCTTCGTTTTGCCAATCTTTGTCATTTACTAGCTGCTTTGAGTTGTGCTTTAAGGCATTGGTTGTGTTACCAGAAATGTTGAATACTACTTGGGTTCCCTCTTGATTGTTTATTTTTGAGGTCTGCCAGTCATTGGTTACAGGTCATTTGATAGATGCTTAGAAATTGGCTTCATCACTTTCTCCTTAAAATCAGGACAAGGCAAACACCTTTCAGAGGCCTCAGTATAGTAAATTCTTCTCTTTGTCAACCTAATTTTAGTCTAACGAGAGTCTGTGCTTCAATACGTGTCTTTCAGATGGTCACATTAACTTTGACACTCATATTTTTCCCATAAGCATCATACGTAGCTTTAGCGCCCCTTGCACATCTCTGCAATCAGTGAGACAGAATATAGTAACTCCTTAGCAGCTAAGGAGGGCTTCCGTTACTTTACGCAACCTTTTAAATTTGATCCCATGTCTGTTTTTACTCAGTGGCGAGCTGGGGTGGGTTGATGGGAGGGAGTGGTTGTTAGATACAAAGAGCTCATGACCTGGATGTCAAAGTATTGGTAAAAAATCAGATTGAAACAATACTGTGGCAGAGCAGAGGTGACCAACTAAAAGAGAGTGAAACCAAAACCACCTGAAATACTCATAGGAAAGCTGCTGTTGGGTTGTTTCTGGTTTATTTCTTTTTTTTTTTTTTTTTTTTTGTGATTAAAAAGCATACTTAATGAAGCAAAGGGAATGCGCCACATGGGGCAGAATTCTAGTGACATTTCCAATAAAGAAGAAAAATAAAGGAAGAATAATTATGTCTGAAGAGGTGTGAAGGATCATCACTAGATAAATACTGTGGTCAAGTTTTCTTTAAAAATTAGCCATTTTTTCCCCTACAGTCCAATAAATATGCATACTGAAGTACCAAACAGGAATAAAAGGAATAAAACAAGGCTGCAGAGCATCTGATTAGTAATGTTGAACATTAAGTTACATGTAATTGTAAGGTTCAAGAGCTGGTATAGGTTCAGGGTAGGCTACATATTAGGACAATTATTTTTATTTTTTTTTTCCCAGTCTGTCTTTAGGAACTACGATCATGATCACGATGGCTATATTTCTCAGGAAGACTTTGAAAGTATAGCTGCCAACTTCCCCTTTTTGGACTCTTTCTGTGTGCTGGACAAAGACCAGTAAGTTTGGAGATTTCTTTGTGGGGTTTTTTTTCTTCGCCTCAATTTAAATTTGATGAAAAACAAATAGTGAAGATACAGTGTCTCCCAAGCTCCTTGTGTCTGACATTTCACTTAAGGAACTGAAGATCACTGAAGGCTGAATTCTGTTCTCATTTAACTTCTTATGCTGTAGTCGGTTCTATAAGCCCACGCAGTCTGGAGTCTAGAGTACCACCAAATTACAGTGGAGATGCTGTATCCAGACCAGGCATCAGACTGATGGAACAAATTAGTTGTGTACGGGACAGGGGAAATGAGTGTATGTAGCATAGAGAGGGTAACAAATATTCCAGGAGGTATATATTATATATATATATTTCCTTGCCAGTCGGGCTTGGTAATTCTTGTTACCCAGAATCTCTTTGGCTGTCAAGGCTGGTGGTCAGCCAGGGGCATAACCACTTGGTCTGTGTAGGCAGTAAGTCAAAATCCTTCACTTAATGGCCTGGTCTGTGCTCTGATACCGTGAGCAGGTGAGAAAGCAAGGTCCAGTAAGTTCAGTGTTGACAGTTTAATGAAGGATAAGAACCACAAAGGCTCGGAGGGTTTTTTTCCTGCCAGGACTGTTCCAGCTCTTTCAAAGAATTTATTTTGTGTGCTGCATGCTTTTTGCAATGAGAAAATCCTGAATTGTTCACTGCCGCAAGCAGTGACGGATCTACTCTACTTTTTTTTCCATAACAGAGATGGTCTTATAAGCAAAGAAGAAATGATGGCTTACTTTCTGAGAGCTAAATCACAGTTCCAGTGTAAAATGGGACCAGGGTTTACTCATAACTTTCAGGAGATGACCTATCTTAAACCAACTTTCTGCGAGCACTGTGCAGGATTTGTAAGTATGTTTTTAATAATAGTATATCTTAAACACATTTTTTTACCATTTAACGTAGACAGGGTGAAACTGGCTCCACACATCACTTAAAGTCTCTTGGCCAAATATCTTGTTGCACTCAGAAGCACAAAATATTTACTCATGTTGTAGCTGTGCTATCCAGTTTTGTTTTAGTGGTTCCTGAATACTGGCATTTTTACGAATTACTGTTGCAGGGGAAAAAAATAAAATTATGTTAGCTAAAGGATATTAGAGACTGTATGAATGGCCTTACTTGGTTTATCTTAAGTTCTTTAATTTGGCTTGATTTCCCATGTAAACAAGCTCAAGGGAAAATGGGTGTCTGGAACAGAGGATGTAGATGAAGCAAAAGCCGTTCTTTCTCAGGAAATTGCACATGGCAACATAGCTATGTTCATAATTCTCTGAATGGCCATAACAGCCTTAATCCCTTCTCTATTGAATTAACAGATCTTCTAATTTGGTCAAGAAATCCAAAGTGCTTCCAGCAGTTCTGTACAATAAGATTTTTTTTAATTTATTTGATTATTTTTTTTTAATCTGCTTTTTCTCTCAGCCATAATTTACCAGATGCCACTTATTAGAGTGCTTTATGCACAGCTGGGAAATGATTGGGTTTGTGAATATTTGTGGTGCTTGTAAACCTCCTTCAACTTTTTCACTTCAAACCAAGTATAGTAAAGAAAAAGGAATTCCGATGATTTAAAAGTTACATGAAGTTATACTGAAATCAAATGTCCACATTTAGACAGCTTAAGCAATAAGGGCAGAGGCCCATGTCTTCTGTTTACGTGTGGCCCACGTACAGGGTGTAAACCCAGAACATGGGCTCTGCTCTCCAGCGCAGATCTGCCTCTGCTGTTGGCAGCAAAATCTCCATCTTGTACTCTATGAACTTTTCCACTAAGTAGTATTTTTTTGTGGCTGAAAGTAACAATAACAGCACTAAGTGCAAAAACGTGCCTCTTTTCACACCAGCTCTGGTGTTCCTGCTCTTTTCTGTGCTCCCGTCTTCCGCTTGCTTCTTTTATGATGCATCTGTCTTGTTCAGATGCTCGTGGGCCCTATCGCAACCGCTGATCAAGGCCACAGGGAAGAAGGAATTCCACCTATTTCCGCTAGAGCTGCAAAAACCTCGGAGAGGACATGGTCAATGCTGATTCAGGAGCGTGCTGGTGGTGGGCTCTTGAGCTGACAGCTCCAGCAGACCGATGGGGCAGGGGCAGTCACTGGCCTGAGCCTGTTGTTTCAGGCTGCCTGCAGCCTCAGGAAGACATCATTACGTTTGTGACACTCAGTTCATGTTTGGAAGGCTTCCGTAGCAAAGCAAGGCCCAAGGACTGCCCTGCAATGTCCTCTCCACCAGATATTTTTCTCCTGCATCAATTTGCTAATTGGCCATTGCTGGATTTTTTCACGTCTCCCTGATTACATCCAGTGCAGGAATACAAATGAGTAAGGGGTTGTACAGGAAATGGAAATAAGGTCATTTTTCCTGTCAGCTCACCAAAGTCATTGGCATTGTCCTGTGGATGAGTTGGGCTGATAGGACAGGAACCAACTACAAAATCTGCTGTGCGTTTGTTCTGCATTTCAGTGCTGCTCATCCATGGGTGGAAACTTAATTTCGAACTGATGAACTGATTCACAGTCAAAATAATGTGCACTGACAGTGCAGCAGGATGAATTGACATGGCAGTGCAATGTGTGCAGTATCCAATAAAATATCTGTTATTAAAATGATATGAACTTTAAAGGTCAGGCTGAAACCTAATTCCATTAAGCAGTGCAAAACTGATATGCCCATGGCCGGCCACAGTTCTGTCCCACAGCCTGAGTTGTGCCCCGTGGCAGGGTAGGTGACCAGCCATCCCACCAAGCTTTATAATACAAATTTGCACAGATCCTCTTACCTTGGAGCTGGCTCAAGCCAGATTTGAAGCAAAGCTGTGTCAGACGGCTTCAAAGCTTTAAGTTGGAATTCATGGCACAGCACTTCCGCTAAGCTTCGCTGCTGTGTGTAATCACAACAATGGCACCAAACTTGCGTAGGAAGAAGGTACACAGCTAAGAAGGTGAGGAGAAAGCTCTTCAGTGGGAACAGATTAGAGCTTAAAGTCTCTTATGGTCATCCTGGCAAAGAGAGCTGGGAAAAAAAGTCATGTAAAGCTGAGCAGCAACAGCCCTGCTGCTCTTCTAAGAGAGGGCTGGGGGTCTCTGCTGTCGCTGCATCACCACCAACATTAGCAAGAAAAGAGCAAGCAGCAGGCTTTCCATGGACCCTTCTACCACTGTTGTCCCTTCTGTTCTTTACTCACCTTTCTTCCACCCTGTCTAATCTATTTGGCTTTTCCAAGCCCCCATTTTTCCTTGCAAATTCTTTTTTGCAGTGTATGGATTTTTTTTTTCTCCCCAGAATATTCCTATTCTGTTTATTTTACTCTTTTCTTTGTATTCTGAATGTTCTCCAGCTCTTCCTTTTCAACATTTCCTTAATGACCATTCACCCCCTGCACACTGTGCATGGGTTCTTATAAATACGGTGAGAAGCCACGTGCAGTTTCAACTGCCTGGGTATGCTCACCCTCCCCAGCCATGTTTTGAATGATGTCAGGATAAATAAACACCGCAGTCCCCGATCTTTTTCCTTTAATGCTAAGGCTAGAAAAACTGTCCCTTCTTCTATCTGCCTCTCAGAGTGAAAATGCTTGTTTTTATAAAGCAATGGCTGTAGATACAGCGTGTCTGAGTGTATAGATAATGATTTGCTAGGGAATTGTCCTACTTCCAAGCAATCCTGCTCAGGCTGCAGTGAAAGCTTCCCAAAAGTGGGACTGCACACACTGCCTCCTGGAAGTTTAGCATTTGGTTTTTATGTAAACCAACAAGGACAGCTTCTGGGAGGAGGCAAAGATGGAATTCAGTGTTTTTTCTGCCTGTTTCAATCTTCAACCTTTTTTATTTTAACAGAAAAAGTCAGGCAGACAAATCCAGTGGCTAAGGCTGGGTGTGCTGGGGACAAGTATTGGAACCAAGAATGTAATTTTTATCCCCAGTGGTATTTTTTTCTGCTGTGTTTGAATGGCATGGGTCATTCATGTATCTTGAGAATGGATGTACACTGGAAATTCCCTTGCAGATAACATTAAGTGAGCCTAAAAGCAGAACGTGCTCTGCTGGTTTCAGTGAGCTTGAGATAATGGCCATTTTTCACCCGTTCCTGGAAGCAAATGTCATCTGTGTCTCTCCTTCTCTGGTAGTCCCACTGTGAGTAGTAGAAATCAGGGGGAAGCCACCCAAGTCTTATCACAATTAGAGGGGGAGGTCTGCCTAACAGGAAGGGTGTTAAGTGCAGTTATATCCTGTTTGTGCTTTTGGAGCCATTGGTACTTCCTCATTGTGACCTTGTTTTCCTTCCGGCTTTCTTTTCTGATTCCTTGACGTTCTTTTGTCTTTCTTTGCAGCTCTGGGGTATAATCAAACAAGGCTACAAATGCAAAGGTAAATAAATATTGCATGGATGTTTCAAGCAATAGATGGTGGGGTTTGGCACAAGTAGGTCAACTGTATTTTTTACTAGAATGACATCCAGTCATCCAAATTTTGCTTATACACTTGGTACTGTCTGTGAACAGTGACTGCTGGCATGCTATGAAGTCTCACTGCATGAGGGGACACATAGCACCCAGCAGGAACACGCAGGTTTTGTGAGCTCCAGGTCCAAAGCAGCCACTGGCTCCATGAGGTGTCACTTTCTACCAGCAAAGACCTTGCATCTTGGAAAAGCAAGTGTCCTCATCCTAACACCGAGACATCCTGAAAGATATCTGCTGAGACTTGGGGTCAGGAAAAGGTCTGCTGGCAATGCTGTCATGTACATCCGCATGCCTGTAGTGAAGCCTAACTGGTCTTGCAATGCAATAGTGGCTGAGCTAGAAATTGAGAAATATTTAATTCCTAGACTGCCCAGCAGATCTCATTGCAAGATCTTCTGCAGACATTCAACTTAAAAAAAAAGAATCCTAGAGGTCTTACAGCCTTTTCTGTTGCTTTCATAAAATGTTTAATTTCTTATGCAGTACTTGCACCATATTGAGCAGGCCAGACCAAGAATGACATTGTAGTGGTCCTCATTGGCTTTAAAGTCCTGGACTATTTCTCAAGCAGCCCAGCTCTGGCTGAAGAGCACTGTTGATTTTCACAGTTGTAGTTGCATCTCAGTTATTCACAGGGGAATATTCATGCTGGGGCTTCATGGTTGTATTTATATGCACTCTTTTCCCTCAGTCTTACACTGGCTCCCAGGAGAAAGGTGAAGAACTGGCAGGATTGGTGTTTAGGATACACCATATTCCTGTCTCCCTCTCCACCCATGAACATCTCTTCCTCAGAGAGGGGTGGGGGAAAAGTCCATGGCTAAACTAAAGTATGTAATTCAGCTAGTCCTGATTACTGAGCAGCTACAAAAGGGCTAGCTGGGGTCTATGCTTTTACTGGTAGGATGAGGGAAGGAAGACAGGGCTTTGTCAGAGCAGCCCTGTAAACTCAAGGTCTTAAAGCTGAGCTCTGTCCTGTACCACTGCTTGTGACAGTGGCCCAGTGGAGAGAGAGCAAAAGTGGTTCTGTAGAGTCAAAATTATAGGCAATGGAGCATTAGAGAGCAGAGCTGCTCACTCAGATCTTAAAGCGGTCAACAAGTGTGATTAGTGCCTGCCCGTGGTTGCAGCAGCTGCCCCTGCTCTGTAGGCCAGCAGGACTGGAGTGCTGCAGCCACTGTGACTTCTGCCTTGGAGCACAGAGCTCCCATCTTCTGTTTTGACCCTCCGACGCTGTGCAGGCAGGGGGAGGGCGGGAGTTCACCTGCTCAGAGCTGCTGCTTACCCCAGCACTGTGGATAATGAGAGAAGGCCAGACTGTGTGGTCCACGGGTGATGAAAGAGGTTCTCCACTGCCAAGAGAGATCGTTATTGTATTGGCTGGGGTGGGAGTGTTACCTTTAGGGCAGACAAAACCACAGCTGGGCAGGTACTTCTGCATTAGTCATATGAACAAGGTGATGGGAGAAACCAGAACTCTCACCCATCATGCTAGAGCTGCTGCCCCAAGCAGAATGGTTCTTTTAGCAGAGAGTTATAAGCACAACACTTTGGCAATGGCTCACAAAATGTTAGGTCATGGAGCAGCAGCAAAGAAACAAGGGAGATGGACATTTTCAAACAAGGGCAAGGGACCCCTGTGTTTGGGGGACTCATCTTCCACCCTTGGGCCCTTCCTTGCAGATAAGATCTGTACTGCAGTCACACTTCAGATAAATGTACCTAGTGATGAGTGTATCCACAGTGATGCACAGCCCAGCAGAGGTTAGGTGGATGAGCCACGTCCACAGAGCTTACTCTGTGCTGATGTTGCTTGCTGAGCTACTTAGACAAGTTCTAACCTACAGTGGTCTACGCTGACCTCCAGCTCTGCCAGAGGCTCAGAGTATGGACACTCCAGTGTCTTCTGACCAAGTGTGTTTACTATAATGGGTTAAATTAAAAAACCCACAACTTTTTTTTGGAGATTCAAGCAGTAGAAGAGAGGCTTTATGCATGGCATACACAGGACCATACCAGTAATTCCAGGTCTCTTCCTTGAAACTAATTTCTGATGAAAATATCATCCCCCTCTTCCCTTCTGCTGCCAGATTTCAATTAATGGCTGCCATGGAAATGATCCATTTTTTGTAACGCTCTTTGCACAAAATGATCCATTTCTGTAACTCCCTTCACACCTTCTGTCAAAGTACTTGGTCCTTCCAAGTCCCTCCTGGTATCTGTCTGCTAATAGCCCTGAGGGATTACCAGATAATTGTGGCTTTCCATTTGGTGACTTGACAATTCTTTTCTATACAGATTGCGGTGCCAACTGTCATAAGCAATGCAGAGACCTCCTTGTGCTGGCGTGCAGGAAATTTTCCAGAGGAACCTCAGTAGGCAGCAACCATGGCTCTCTGCCTAGCAGTCCATCTCTGCCTCCAGGTGAGACCACTTTTGTTCCTATTTTAAACCATTTCTGGAATCCTCTCTAACAGCCAGTGTCCTTGCTGCCATTTTTAATTTTTCCTTTGTATCAAGGCACAGAGCAGCACATATAATTTCCACTGCACTGTGGCTTGTGTTCAGTGCTCGGACCGCAACATACCTTGCTGAGTGATGGCCTTAGTCTCCTGCCTGAGGCTCCCTATCCTCTATACTTGGCACCCCTATCCCACCTGAAAAGAAATAAAATTCTAATTAGGGAAATTGTACTTCTCCTTGTAAGCCACTTAGGGGCAGGGGCTGGGAGACACAGGGCACAATTCTAGCTCTGCCTTATCCCCTGAGCGTGCAGATGGAGGGAGAAGGAAAAGTACACGCACAAAGCCAGAATCCATTTCCAGGCAGCATATGGATATTTCTAATTACACCACTGCTTCATATAGGCTGTTACCTCCCCCCCGAAATTGTACTTCTCCTTGTAAGCCACTTAGGGGCAGGGGCTGGGAGACACAGGGCACAATTCTAGCTCTGCCTTATCCCCTGAGCGTGCAGATGGAGGGAGAAGGAAAAGTACACGCACAAAGCCAGAATCCATTTCCAGGCAGCATATGGATATTTCTAATTACACCACTGCTTCATATAGGCTGTTACCTTCCCCCACGCCCCAGGCTTAAGTTATCTTTTTGTAAAGATCTTGAAATAGAATATTTAAAATGAACAATTCCACCCTCTCTTTCAGTCCAAGATGAAGTATTTGAATTTCCCAGTGTTGCTGCGGAACACCAGGACCTCGACAGCAGAGCTATCACCCTCGTCACCGGCTCTTCGCGGAAAATTTCAGTGCGGCTGCAGAGGGCCACCACCAGCCAAGCAACGCAGACAGAACCCCTGTGGCACGAGCCAGGCTGGAATGATTCAGGTTCCCATACTTTCCCCAAAATGAAGTCCAAGTTCCACGGCAAAGCTGGGAAGAACAAAGGCTTTGCAAAATGGGAGAATGAAAAGCCCAACGTGCAGGCTGATATAGAGCTAGAAGCTGAGGCCCCACAGCACATACAGGATCACAATGGAATAGAAACCCTCCCGGAAAGACAAGAATCGGAGGTGAGTGACAGAAGAAGCCAGGACAGTTTAAAAACTGCTGGAGTCTGAGGTCTATAAGGTGATTTTATCAATTTCAAGATGCTTTTTCATTCAAATTTGCCATTGCTTCTTGCACAAGAGCTGCTTTCAGAAGAATGCCAAATCATCCGTAAATATCTATTTTCTACACTGCAGCGTGCATTTACTGTGACACTGTCGGGGTTTGGCTCTTGGTGTCAATATGTGCTTTTAGGAGCTGGGCACTTTTCTTTTTGAAAGTCATTAAAATAGCCTGGTGGATCTCTCAGCAAATTCTGCGCTGTTGTACCCTTGCAATGCACAGTTCAGGGCTCCACGCCAGATTCAGAAGAACTAACATTCTGATAAATGTACAGTTCCAGGCTAGGGCAGGATATTGGTCTGATTTCTGCTGCTGTCACCCATAAAGTTCATTCTTCCAAAGCCTCATGGGTTTATTGACCGTCTTTGCTAGCACCTAAGTGCCTATTTTCTTTTGGTTACAGGATAGCTGATTGCTCACCCTGAAGCACAGAAAGATGAAGATGACAACTGTAATACAGCAAGCGTTGATGGACTGTCACAGACCACATTTGGCCATGAGATGTTTTCCTGTACCTCGTACTTTTAAATTCAACCGTTGCCCTGTTTTCTTAGCTGAAAGGTGTTATAAAGCACTATTTATTTTCTCACGAGTAAGCCATTTGGATGAACATCGCACGGATACAACAGAACGGATCTCTGAGCTCAGTGTTTTCTCGTGTATGACTTTTGTGGAACCTTCCTCTACATGCCAGTGAGGATATATTTGGCCTCCTTTAAATATACTGCATCATCGCGGTATGTCTGCCAGCAACAACAATGGTGCGGACAGAAGCCAAGCATCTAAGTTTGTTCGATAACGCTCCTTTTCCACAGGCTCATAATCATCTTTTAAGGAAAGAAGTAGGTGTGTACGGTGATTAAATCTCAAACAACAGAACTTTCACAAAGTCCTCTATGCTGAAATTCTTTGCACACCTGAGGTATTGAATTTTGGCCATGTTTACATTGCTACAGTGAGCATATTGGAGTTCAGCACAGCGATACCAGTTCCCAGACTGGGGATCCTTCAAACAGACCGAAGGAATTCCAAGACACTATGCATATGTCTGGTTACACTGCAATGGAGAGGGGTCTTCTCCGCCAGCGCTGATTATGGTAAAATTAGCATGTAATAAACACCTTAGTTTTAAGAGTGTGTGTATGCATGTGTATGTGATACGTTTCAATCTGGTTAGCAGCCTGCACGCGTTAAGACTAAATATACTGAAAAGCAACCTCCAAATTAGCAGTTTGCTAATGTAGGATATAGCACCTGAATCTGTAATGCCCGAGAAGCAGGTTTGAAGTGGCATTTCTCAGAAGCATTAAGTGACTTAAGGAGCACAGCCCTCATCTGGAAAAAAAGACAGACAAACAGCACAAAGCTCAAAGCTGAAAGGTGCGTTCCAAATTGGCATATGCTTAATTACTCTTCTTACCCCATCACCCCACGGAAGTGGGCGTGTATGGGGAGCACACACCCTGAATTAAAGCAACCCAGTTACAAGATTTCCTACAAAATTCAAGTTATTGCACCCTTCACCAAGTTATAAGCCCTCAAAACCATAAAGTACTTTCATAGGCTTCCCTAACCAAAACTGACAGCTGTGCTCCTCTGGGGTAATTTGACTGTAAATCTGCACTGCAACTACATGATGCCTGCTCAGGTTTGCATCTTGAACCCTGCAGGTTTGCTTTGTTTTCCGACACAACTGGCTGGGGAGAGAAGAAAAAAAAAAAATGGGAACACACTCTTACTGTTTTAAACCCGATGAAGTAAGCACTGCAGGGAGTACTGATTTCCAAGCTAGGATGAGGGCCAGAAGCATCCTTAACTCTTACTGCTGTGGGCAAAGAACAGGCATTAGCAAAAATACAGTCTTTATTTCCTGTGGTGGGTCAGGTGACAGGTCACAACAGGCTGACCGCACAGCTACCGTTAGAGCGTATGGCTTGCACACAATGAAAATGATGCGGTAGAGAATTTGAATAGAGAAATTTGGTTACAATCCAGGCTGTTGATGGATCTGTTGAGATAAGCCTTTTAACACTTTATAAATGAAATGTTCATGTGCAACTTCATTCCTAACATCACGTAAGAGTTTTAAACAGCATTTAATCTGTAGACCTCAGCCTATTTCTTGCAGGCTTTTAGAAGTTAGTTGCAAGTCTTGCTCTGAAAGGTACCTGCTTTCCTAGTTCTATCAGGCCCACAAACCATGCCCATCTTCATTTTGTTGTTGGATAAGATTATGTACGAGAAACATTCTTATCTTCTCACTTACTTACTCCCCAAGATACTTACAAGCTTCTTTCCTAAACTGTTTAAGTGCTCTGTGTTCTTCAAGGAGACATTTTTTTCCTATGTATGCTGTCATCAAGGCATAGACTCACATTTATGCATGAAAAGTGACGTCTTCTACAGAAGCAGCTCCCACTTTGTGGGGGACCATTCTGCTAGCAGATAGGCTGCCTAAGTTTCAACCCACTGTAGAGGTTTCATCAAGGCATCTCTGGCAAGCCGGGTAGCTTTGGTCATTAGGTGCTTACCTCAGCAGCAGTTGCAGATCAAGCACAGCCTGCAGGCTCACACAGCTGATCCTTCTAAGCAAAATATTGCAGCATCCAAGGAGAAGGACTCGTGCTAGGTAAAAATTTCAAACACCTGCTCCTGCTGGAAACCCTTTGCTTTAGGCACTTCAAGAAGGGGAACACTGAGAGCATGTTGCTAGCAGTAAGCGTTCACAGCCATTGGAAAACTTGAGAAAAGGACACTGGGTAGAAATACAGCCTTTTTTCACCACCACCCCCATCCCCCAAAAAGGAATAGACTCATCATAGACAATGTAATAATTTAAACAAAAAAAAAAATTATTAACAGGCTGTTTGCAGCAGAACACTGATCTTCTAGTTCCACAGCAAGCACCTGGCTGGGGAGAGCTGAGAGGGCATAAGCAACCATCTTACTAAGTTGGTATAAGATGAGCTCTTTACCTCAGAGGAGGCCTGAATACATGAAATTAAAAAATCTTTTTCTCTCCTCACTTCAAATTGACATCTTTTTCTGAACAGGGGCAAGACAATTTTAGTTCCCCAATCTGGGCAAAGCAACAAAGAATTTCCTGTTTGCCTCCTCTGACTTAAAAAAAGGCAAAACATACCAGCCATCACAGTTCCTGACTGAGCTACATGCCTCTGGTGGTCTTTCTTGGTGAAATCCTGCCTGCTGGAAGTAGAGCAATTCCAGGAGACTGTCCAGGAGAAAGTGTCATAATGACAAGAGCACCGGATTCATTACGTAGCTAAAGCGAGATACAATCCCAGATGATGCTGGTTACTTCTACCACATCCATTTGTCCTTGTCTCAGTCCTCAGGATCTTTTTAAGAAACTGCGGGGAGAAGGGAGGTGTTTTTAAAACAAACCAAAACACCAGTCCCATACCACCCCCAGAAAACCACCACTACCACACACAGTGGAAAGAAGGAACATCACGCCAAACCTTATTTACAGCCTGATCTGCAAAGGCCAAAGAACACAAGCAACAAGTGTAGGTAAAAAAATGCAAGTGCTTGCACAGACCCTGTTAAGAGATGATTTGGCTGTTCGAGCCTAACCCACTAGGACTTTCTGTGCTTGTGCAAAATCTGTGCAAAGCCTCGTGCTGCAAATAAGGGAGCTTCAGCCTTGCTGTCAACTTTACATGGTAGCCCCGAGTGCTATGGAGTCAGGGGGACACCTGGCTCCTTCAGAGCGAAATGCAAAACGGGGTTTGTGCTGCAGGCCTATCCTCTGCTCTAGATCTCTTCACAGCCTTGCCCTCCTTTGCCCCCTCAGTCTTACTCAGCTTTTGGGCTTTAAAAGAGTAATCCCAGCTCTATAAACAAACATTTTCCTAGACACAAGCTATTTTCTCAGAGGAGCCTTCCCCAGGCAGGTGGAGTCGGGGGGGGGGGGAATGGGGGGCGGGGCCAGGGGACAGGC